>NC_134697.1:100676182-100883693 GCF_050947455.1 Rhinoderma darwinii | reverse complement strand
TGTGGGGGCAGCTATGGGGGCATTATACTGTGTGGAGGCAGCTATGGGGACATTACACTGTGTGGAGGCAGCTATGGGGGCATTATACTGTGTGGAGGCAGCTATGGGGACATTATACTGTGTGGAGGCAGCTATGGGGACATTATACTGTGTGGAGGCAGCTATGGGGGCATTATACTGTGTGGAGGCAGCTATGGGGACATTATAATGTGTGAAGGCAGCTATGGGGATATTATACTGTGTGGAGGCAGCTATGGGGACATTATAATGTGTGAAGGCAGCTATGGGGACATTATACTGTGTGGAGGCAGCTATGGGGACATTATAATGTGTGAAGGCAGCTATGGGGGCATTATACTGTGTGGAGGCAGCTATGGGGACATTATACTGTGTGGGGCAGCTATGGGGACATTATACTGTGTGGTGGCAGCTATGGGAGCATTATACTGTGTGGTGGCAGCTATGGTGGCATTATACTGTGTGGAGGCGGCTATGAGGGCATTATACTGTGTAGAGGCAGCTATGGGGGCATTATACTGTGTGGAGGCGGCTATGAGGGCATTATACTGTGTGGAGGCAGCTATGGGGACATTATACTGTGTGGAGGCAGCTATGGGGACATTATACTGTGTGGAGGCAGCTATGGGGGCATTATACTGTGTGGAGGCAGCTATGGGGACATTATACTGTGTGGAGGTAGCTATGGGGACATTATAATGTGTGAAGGCAGCTATGGGGATATTATACTGTGTGGAGGCAGCTATGGGGACATTATAATGTGTGAAGGCAGCTATGGGGACATTACACTGTGTGGGGGCAGCTATGGGGACATTATACTGTGTGGAGGCAGCTATGGGGGCATTACACTGTGTGGGGGCAGCTATGGGGACATTATACTGTGTGGAGGCAGCTATGGGGACATTATACTGTGTGGGGGCAGCTATGGGGACATTATACTGTGTGGAGGCAGCTATGGGGGCATTATACTGTGTGGAGGCAGCTATGGGGACATTATACTGTGTGGGGGCACCTATGGGGACATTATACTGTGTGGTGGCAGCTATGGGAGCATTATACTGTGTGGTGGCAGCTATGAGAGCATTATACTGTGTGGAGGCAGCTATGGTGACATTATACTGTGTGGAGGCAGCTATGGGGACATTATACTGTGTAGATGCAGCTATGGGGGCATTATACTGTGTGGAGGCAGCTATGGGGACATTATACTGTGTGGAGGCAGCTATGGGGGCATTATACTCTGTGGAGGCAGCTATGAGGGCATTATACTGTGTGGAGGCAGCTATGAGGGCATTATACTGTGTGGAGGCAGCTATGGGGGCATTATACGGTGTGGAGGCAGCTATGGGGACATTATACTGTGTGGAGGCAGCTATGAGGGCATTATACTGTGTGGAGGCAGCTATGGGGACATTATACTGTGTGGGGGCAGCTATGGAGACATTATACTGTGTGGAGGCAGCTATGGGGCATTATACTGTGTGTGGAGGCAGCTACAGGGGCATTATACTGTGTGGGGGCTGCTATGGGGACATTATACTGTGTGGAGGCAGCTATGGGGACATTATACTGTGTGGGGGCAGCTATGGAGACATTATACTGTGTGGAGGCAGCTATGGGGACATTATACTGTGTGGGGGCAGCTATGGGGACATTATACTGTGTGGGGGCAGCTATGGGGACATTATACTGTGTGGAGGCAGCTATGGGGGCATTATACTGTGTGGAGGCACTATGGGGACATTATACTGTGTGGGGGCAGCTATGAGGGCATTATACTGTGTGGAGGCAGCTATGGGGACATTATACTGTGTGGGGGCAGCTATGGGGACATTATACTGTGTGGAGGCAGCTATGGGGATATTATACTGTGTGGGGGCAGCTATGGGAACATTATACTGTGTGGAGGCAGCTATGGGGACATTATACTGTGTGGTGGCAGCTATGGGGACATTATACTGTGTGGTGGCAGCTATGGGGACATTATACTGTGTGGAGGCAGCTATGGGGACATTATACTGTGTGGAGGCAGCTATGGGGACATTATACTGTGTGGGGGCAGCTATGGGGCATTATACTGTGTGGAGGCAGCTATGGGGGCATTATACTGTGTGGAGGCAGCTATGGGGGCATTATACTGTGTGGAGGCAGCTATGGGGCATTATACTGTGTGGAGGCAGCTATGGGGACATTATACTGTGTGGAGGCAGCTATGGGGACATTATACTGTGTGGGGGCAGCTATGGGGCATTATACTGTGTGGAGGCAGCTATGGGGACATTATACTGTGTGGAGGCAGCTATGGGGACATTATACTGTGTGGAGGCAGCTATGGGGATATTATACTGTGTGGGGGCAGCTATGGGGACATTATACTGTGTGGAGGCAGCTATGGGGACATTATACTGTGTGGGGGCAGCTATGGGGACATTATACTGTGTGGGGGCAGTTATGGGGCATTATACTGTGTGGGGGCAGCTATGGGGGCATTATACTGTGTGGAGGCAGCTATGAGAGCATTATACTGTGTGGAGGCAGCTATGGGGGCATTATACTGTGTGGAGGCAGCTATGGGGACATTATACTGTGTGGAGGCAGCTATGGGGACATTATACTGTGTGGAGGCAGCTATGGGGGCATTATACTGTGTGGGGGCAGCTATGGGGACATTATACTGTGTGGGGGCAGCTATGGGGACATTATACTGTGTGGAGGCAGCTATGGGGACATTATACTGTGTGGAGGCAGCTATGGGGACATTATACTGTGTGGAGGCAGCTATGGGGACATTATACTGTGTGGAGGCAGCTATGGGGACATTATACTGTGTGGGGGCAGCTATGGGGACATTATACTGTGTGGAGGCAGCTATGGGGGCATTATACTGTGTGGAGGCAGCTATGGGGACATTATACTGTGTGGTGGCAGCTATGGGGACATTATACTGTGTGGAGGCAGCTATGGGGACATTATACTGTGTGGAGGCAGCTATGGGGACATTATACTGTGTGGGGGCAGCTATGGGGACATTATACTGTGTGGAGGCAGCTATGGGGACATTATACTGTGTGGAGGCAGCTATGGGGACATTATACTGTGTGGAGGCAGCTATGGGGACATTATACTGTGTGGAGGCAGCTATGGGGGCATTATACTGTGTGGAGGCAGCTATGGGGACATTATACTGTGTGGTGGCAGCTATGGGGACATTATACTGTGTGGAGGCAGCTATGGGGACATTATACTGTGTGAAGGCAGTTATGGGGACATTATACTGTGTGGGGGCAGCTATGGGGACATTATACTGTATGGAGGCAGCTATGGGGACATTATACTGTATGGAGGCAGCTATGGGGACATTATACTGTGTGGAGGCAGCTATGGGGACATTATACTGTGTGGAGGCAGCTATGGGGACATTATACTGTGTGGAGGCAGCTATGGGGGCATTATACTGTGTGGAGGCAGCTATGGGGACATTATACTGTGTGGAGGCAGCTATGGGGACATTATACTGTGTGGGGGCAGCTATGAGGACATTATACTGTGTAGAGGCAGCTATGAGGACATTATACTGTGTGGAGGCAGCTATGAGGACATTATACTGTGTGGAGGCAGCTATGGAGGACATTATACTGTGTGGGGGCAGCTATGGGGACATTATACTGTGTGGAGGCAGCTATGGGGACATTATACTGTGTGGAGGCAGCTATGGGGACATTATACTGTGTGGAGGCAGCTATGGGGACATTATACTGTGTGGAGGCAGCTATGGGGACATTATACTGTGTGGAGGCAGCTATGGGGGCATTATACTGTGTGGAGGCAGCTATGGGGACATTATACTGTGTGGTGGCAGCTATGGGGACATTATACTGTGTGGAGGCAGCTATGGGGGCATTATACTGTGTGGAGGCAGTTATGGGGACATTATACTGTGTGGAGGCAGCTATGGGGACATTATACTGTGTGGAGGCAGCTATGGGGACATTATACTGTGTGGAGGCAGCTATGGGGGCATTATACTGTGTGGAGGCAGCTATGGGGACATTATACTGTGTGGGGGCAGCTATGGGGACATTATACTGTGTGGGGGCAGCTATTGGGACATTATACTGTGTGGAGGCAGCTATGGGGACATTATACTGTGTGGAGGCAGCTATGGGGGCATTATACTGTGTGGAGGCAGCTATGGGGACATTATACTGTGTGGAGGCAGCTATGGGGACATTATACTGTGTGGAGGCAGCTATGGGGACATTATACTGTGTGGAGGCAGCTATGGGGACATTATACTGTGTGGAGGCAGCTATGGGGACATTATACTGTGTGGAGGCAGCTATGGGGACATTATACTGTGTGGAGGCAGCTATGGGGACATTATACTGTGTGGAGGCAGCTATGGGGGACATTATACTGTGTGGAGGCAGCTATGGGGACATTATACTGTGTGGAGGCAGCTATGGGGGCATTATACTGTGTGGAGGCAGCTATGGGGACATTATACTGTGTGGAGGCAGCTATGGGGACATTATACTGTGTGGAGGCAGCTATGGGGACATTATACTGTGTGGAGGCAGCTATGGGGACATTATACTGTGTGGAGGCAGCTATGGGGACATTATACTGTGTGGAGGCAGCTATGGGGACATTATACTGTGTGGGGGCAGCTATGGGGACATTATACTGTGTGGAGGCAGCTATGTGGACATTATACTGTGTGGGGGCAGCTATGGGGACATTATACTGTGTAGGGGCAGCTATGGGGACATTATACTGTGTGGAGGCATCTATGGGGGCATTATACTGTGTGGTGGCAGCTATGGGGACATTATACTGTGTGGGGGCAGCTATGGGGGCATTATACTGTGTGGAGGCAGCTATGGGGACATTATACTGTGTGGAGGCAGCTATGGGGACATTATACTGTGTGGAGGCAGCTATGGGGACATTATACTGTGTGGAGGCAGCTATGGGGACATTATACTGTGTGGAGGCAGCTATGGGGACATTATACTGTGTGGAGGCAGCTATGGGGACATTATACTGTGTGGAGGCAGCTATGGGGCATTATACTGTGTGGAGGCAGCTATGGGGACATTATACTGTGTGGAGGCAGCTATGGGGACATTATACTGTGTGGGGGCAGCTATGGGGACATTATACTGTGTGGAGGCAGCTATGGGGCATTATACTGTGTGGAGGCAGCTATGGGGCATTATACTGTGTGGAGGCAGCTATGGGGACATTATACTGTGTGGAGGCAGCTATGAGGACATTATACTGTGTGGAGGCAGCTATGGGGACATTATACTGTGTGGGGGCAGCTATGGGGACATTATACTGTGTGGGGGCAGCTATGGGGACATTATACTGTGTGGGGGCAGCTATGGGGGCATTATACTGTGTGGAGGCAGCTATGGGGACATTATACTGTGTGGAGGCAGCTATGGGGGCTTTATACTGTGTGGAGGCAGTTATGGGGGCATTATACTGTGTGGAGGCAGCTATGAGGGCATTATACTGTGTGGAGGCAGCTATGGGGACATTATACTGTGTGGAGGCAGCTATGGGCGCATTATACTGTGTGGAGGCAGCTATGGGGACATTATACTGTGTGGAGGCAGCTATGGGGACATTATACTGTGTGGGGGCAGCTATGGGGGCATTATACTGTGTGGGGGCAGCTATGGGGCATTATACTGTGTGGAGGCAGCTATGGGGGCATTATACTGTGTGGAGGCAGCTATGGGGACATTATACTGTGTGGAGGCAGCTATGGGGCATTATACTGTGTGGAGGCAGCTATGGGGGATTATACTGTGTGGAGGCAGCTATGGGGGCATTATACTGTGTGGGGGCAGCTATGAGGACATTATACTGTGTGGAGGCAGCTATGGGGGCATTATACTGTGTGGAGGCAGCTATGGGGACATTATACTGTGTGGAGGCAGCTATGAGGACATTATACTGTGTGGAGGCAGCTATGGGGACATTATACTGTGTGGGGGCAGCTATGGGGGCATTATACTGTGTGGGGGCAGCTATGGGGCATTATACTGTGTAGGGGCAGCTATGGGGATATTATACTGTGTGGAGGCAGCTATGGGGACATTATACTGTGTGGAGGGAGCTATGGGGGCATTATACTGTGTGGGGGCAGCTATGGGGACATTATACTGTGTGGAGGCAGCTATGGGGACATTATACTGTGTGGGGGCAGCTATGGGGCATTATACTGTGTGGAGGCAGCTATGGGGGCATTATACTGTGTGGAGGCAGCTATGGGACATTATACTGTGTGGAGGCAGCTATGAGGACATTATACTGTGTGGAGGCAGCTATGGGGACATTATACTGTGTGGAGGCAGCTATGGGGACATTATACTGTGTGGAGGCAGCTATGGGGACATTATACTGTGTGGAGGCAGCTATGGGGCATTATACTGTGTGGAGGCAGCTATGGGGACATTATACTGTGTGGAGGCAGCTATGGGGATATTATACTGTGTGGAGGCAGCTATGGGGATATTATACTGTGTGGAGGCAGCTATGGGGACATTATACTGTGTGGAGGCAGCTATGGGGACATTATACTGTGTGGAGGCAGCTATGGGGACATTATACTGTGTGGAGGCAGCTATGGGGGCATTATACTGTGTGGAGGCAGCTATGGGGGCATTATACTGTGTGGAGGCAGCTATGGGGACATTATACTGTGTGGAGGCAGCTATGGGGACATTATACTGTGTGGAGGCAGCTATGGGGACAATATACTGTGTGGGGGCAGCTATGGGGACATTATACTGTGTGGAGGCAGCTATGGGAGCATTATACTGTGTGGGGCAGCTATGAGGGCATTATACTGTGTGGGGGCAGCTATGGGGGCATTATACTGTGTGGAGGCAGCTATGGGGACATTATACTGTGTGGGGGCAGCTATGGGGGCATTATACTGTGTGGAGGCAGCTATGGGGGCATTATACTGTGTGGTGGCAGCTATGGGGACATTATACTGTGTGGAGGCAGCTATGGGGGCATTATACTGTGTGGGGGCAGCTATTGGGACATTATACTGTGTGGAGGCAGCTATGGGGACATTATACTGTGTGGAGGCAGCTATGGGGGCATTATACTGTGTGGAGGCAGCTATGGGGACATTATACTGTGTGGAGGCAGCTATGGGGACATTATACTGTGTGGAGGCAGCTATGGGGACATTATACTGTGTGGAGGCAGCTATGGGGACATTATACTGTGTGGAGGCAGCTATGGGGTATTATACTGTGTGGAGGCAGCTATGGGCACATTATACTGTGTGGAGGCAGCTATGGGGGCATTATACTGTGTGGGGGCAGCTATGGGGACATTATACTGTGTGGGGGCAGCTATGAGGACATTATACTGTGTGGAGGCAGCTATGGGGGCATTATACTGTGTGGGGGCAGCTATGGGGGCATTATACTGTGTGGGGGCAGCTATGGGGGCATTATACTGTGTGGAGGCAGCTATGGGGGCATTATACTGTGTGGAGGCAGCTATGGAGGCATTATACTGTGTGGGGGCAGCTATGAGGGTATTATACTGTGTGGAGGCAGCTATGGGACATTATACTGTGTGGAGGCAGCTATGGGGGCATTATACTGTGTGGAGGCAGCTATGGGGGCATTATACTGTGTGGAGGCAGCTATGGGGGCATTATACTGTGTGGAGGCAGCTATGGGGACATTATACTGTGTGGAGGCAGCTATGGGACATTATACTGTGTGGAGGCAGCTATGGGGGCATTATACTGTGTGGAGGCAGCTATGGGGGCATTATACTGTGTGGAGGCAGCTATGGGGGCATTATACTGTGTGGAGGCAGCTATGGGGACATTATACTGTGTGGAGGCAGCTATGTGGACATTATACTGTGTGGAGGCAGCTATGGGGACATTATACTGTGTGGGGGTAGCTATGGGGACATTATACTGTGTGGTGGCAGCTATGGGGGCATTATACTGTGTGGTGGCAGCTATGGGGGCATTATACTGTGTGGGGGCAGCTATGGGGCATTATACTGTGTGGGGGCAGCTATGGGGCATTATACTGTGTGGGGGCAGCTATGGGGACATTATACTGTGTGGGGGCAGCTATGGGGACATTATACTGTGTGGGGGCAGCTATGGGGGCATTATACTGTGTGGAGGCAGCTATGGGGACATTATACTGTGTGGAGGCAGCTATGGGGACATTATACTGTGTGGAGGCAGCTATGTGGACATTATACTGTGTGTAGGCAGCTATGGGGGCATTATACTGTGTGGAGGCAGCTATGGGGGCATTATACTGTGTGGAGGCAGCTATGGGGGCATTATACTGTGTGGGGGCAGCTATGAGGACATTATACTGTGTGGAGGCAGCTATGGGGGCATTATACTGTGTGGAGGCAGCTATGGGGACATTATACTGTGTGGAGGCAGCTATGGGGACATTATACTGTGTGGAGGCAGCTATGGGGACATTATACTGTGTGGAGGCAGCTATGGGGCATTATACTGTGTGGGGGCAGCTATGGGGACATTATACTGTGTGGAGGCAGCTATGGGGACATTATACTGTGTGGGGGCAGCTATGGGGACATTATACTGTGTGGAGGCAGCTATGGGGACATTATACTGTGTGGGGGCAGCTATGGGGGCATTATACTGTGTGGAGGCAGCTATGGGGCATTATACTGTGTGGAGGCAGCTATGGGGACATTATACTGTGTGGAGGCAGCTATGGGGACATTATACTGTGTGGAGGCAGCTATGTGGACATTATACTGTGTGTAGGCAGCTATGGGGGCATTATACTGTGTGGAGGCAGCTATGGGGGCATTATACTGTGTGGGGGCAGCTATGGGGGCATTATACTGTGTGGAGGCAGCTATGGGGACATTATACTGTGTGGAGGCAGCTATGTGGACATTATACTGTGTGTAGGCAGCTATGGGGGCATTATACTGTGTGGAGGCAGCTATGGGGGCATTATACTGTGTGGAGGCAGCTATGGGGGCATTATACTGTGTGGGGGCAGCTATGAGGACATTATACTGTGTGGAGGCAGCTATGGGGGCATTATACTGTGTGGAGGCAGCTATGGGGACATTATACTGTGTGGAGGCAGCTATGGGGACATTATACTGTGTGGAGGCAGCTATGGGGACATTATACTGTGTGGAGGCAGCTATGGGGCATTATACTGTGTGGAGGCAGCTATGGGGACATTATACTGTGTGGAGGCAGCTATGGGGACATTATACTGTGTGGAGGCAGCTATGGGGACATTATACTGTGTGGAGGCAGCTATGGGGACATTATACTGTGTGGGGGCAGCTATGGGGGCATTATACTGTGTGGGGGCAGCTATGGGGACATTATACTGTGTGGAGGCAGCTATGGGGGCATTATACTGTGTGGAGGCAGCTATGGGGACATTATACTGTGTGGAGGCAGCTATGGGGCATTATACTGTGTGGAGGCAGCTATGGGGCATTATACTGTGTGGAGGCAGCTATGGGGGCATTATACTGTGTGGAGGCAGCTATGGGGCATTATACTGTGTGGAGGCAGCTATGGGGACATTATACTGTGTGGAGGCAGCTATGGGGACATTATACTGTGTGGGGGCAGCTATGGGGCATTATACTGTGTGGAGGCAGCTATGGGGGACATTATACTGTGTAGAGGCAGCTATGGGGCATTATACTGTGTGGAGGCAGCTATGGGGCATTATACTGTGTGGAGGCAGCTATGGGGACATTATACTGTGTGGAGGCAGCTATGGGGCATTATACTGTGTGGAGGCAGCTATTGGGACATTATACTGTGTGGGGGCAGCTATGGGGACATTACACTGTGTGGTGGCAGCTATGGGGACATTATACTGTGTGGGGGCAGCTATGAGGGCATTATACTGTGTAGAGGCAGCTATGGGTGCATTATACTGTGTGGAGGCAGCTATGGGGGCATTATACTGTGTGGAGGCAGCTATGGGGACATTATACTGTGTGGGGGCACTATGGGGACATTATACTGTGTGGAGGCAGCTATGAGGGCATTATACTGTGTAGAGGCAGCTATGGGTGCATTATACTGTGTGGAGGCAGCTATGGGGGCATTATACTGTGTGGAGGCAGCTATGGGGACATTATACTGTGTGGGGGCACTATGGGGACATTATACTGTGTGGAGGCAGCTATGAGGGCATTATACTGTGTAGAGGCAGCTATGGGTGCATTATACTGTGTGGAGGCAGCTATGGGGGCATTATACTGTGTGGAGGCAGCTATGGGGACATTATACTGTGTGGGGGCACTATGGGGACATTATACTGTGTAGAGGCAGCTATGGGGACATTATACTGTGTGGAGGCAGCTATGGGGACATTATACTGTGTGGAGGCAGCTATGGGGCATTATACTGTGTGGAGGCAGCTATGGGGCATTATACTGTGTGGAGGCAGCTATGGGGGCATTATACTGTGTGGAGGCAGCTATGGGGGCATTATACTGTGTGGAGGCAGCTATGGGGACATTATACTGTGTGGGGGCACTATGGGGACATTATACTGTGTGGAGGCAGCTATGAGGGCATTATACTGTGTAGAGGCAGCTATGGGGGCATTATACTGTGTGGGGGCAGCTATGGGGACATTATACTGTGTGGAGGCAGCTATGGGGACATTATACTGTGTGGGGGCAGCTATGAGGGCATTATACTGTGTAGAGGCAGCTATGGGGGCATTATACGGTGTGGAGGCAGCTATGGGGACATTATACTGTGTGGAGGCAGCTATGGGGACATTATACTGTGTGGAGGCAGCTATGGGGGCATTATACTGTGTGGGCGCACTATGGGGACATTATACTGTGTGGAGGCAGCTATGGGGCATTATACTGTGTGGAGGCAGCTATGGGGGCATTATACTGTGTGGAGGCAGCTATGGGGACATTATACTGTGTGGAGGCAGCTATGGGGACATTATACTGTGTGGGGGCAGCTATGAGGGCATTATACTGTGTAGAGGCAGCTATGGGGACATTATACTGTGTAGAGGCAGCTATGGGGCATTATACTGTGTGGAGGCAGCTATGGGGGCATTATACTGTGTGGAGGCAGCTATGGGGACATTATACTGTGTGGGGGCAGCTATGGGGACATTATACTGTGTGTGGGGGCACTATGGGGACATTATACTGTGTAGAGGCAGCTATGGGGACATTATACTGTGTGGAGGCAGCTATGGGGACATTATACTGTGTGGAGGCAGCTAGGGGGACATTATACTGTGTGGAGGCAGCTATGGGGACATTATACTGTGTG
Organism: Rhinoderma darwinii; assembly: GCF_050947455.1. Classification (NCBI taxonomy): domain Eukaryota; kingdom Metazoa; phylum Chordata; class Amphibia; order Anura; family Rhinodermatidae; genus Rhinoderma; species Rhinoderma darwinii. The sequence goes on along the minus strand of NC_134697.1, from coordinate 100,872,325 downwards.
GAGGCAGCTATGGGGCATTATACTGTGTGGAGGCAGCTATGGGGGCATTATACTGTGTGGAGGCAGCTATGGAGCATGATACTGTGTGGGGGCACTATGGGGGCATTATACTGTGTGGAGGCAGCTATGGGGGCATTATACTGTGTGCGGGCAGCTATGGGGACATTATACTGTGTGGAGGCAGCTATGGGGCATTATACTGTGTGGAGGCAGCTATGGGGGCATTATACTGTGTGGAGGCAGCTATGGGGATATTATACAGTGTGGGGGCAGCTATGAGGACATTATACTGTGTGGAGGCAGCTATGGGGCATTATACTGTGTGGAGGCAGCTAGGGGGACATTATACTGTGTGGAGGCAGCTATGGGAACATTATACTGTGTGGAGGCAGCTATGGGTACATTATACTGTGTGGAGGCAGCTATGGGGGCATTATACTGTGTGGAGGCAGCTATGGGGGCATTATACTGTGTGGGGGCAGCTATGGGGACATTATACTGTGTGGAGGCAGCTATGGGGACATTATACTGTGTGGAGACAGCTATGGGGACATTATACTGTGTGGAGGCAGCTATGGGGACATTATACTGTGTGGAGGCAGCTATGGGGGCATTATACTGTGTGGAGGCAGCTATGGGGGCATTATACTGTGTGGAGGCAGCTATGGGGGCATTATACTGTGTGGGGGCAGCTATGGGGACATTATACTGTGTGGAGGCAGCTATGGGGACATTATACTGTGTGGAGACAGCTATGGGGACATTATACTGTGTGGAGGCAGCTATGGGGACATTATACTGTGTGGAGGCAGCTATGGGGACATTATACTGTGTGGAGGCAGCTATGGGGGCATTATACTGTGTGGGGGCAGCTATGGGGACATTATACTGTGTGGAGGCAGCTATGGGGACATTATACTGTGTGGGGGCAGCTATGGGGACATTATACTGTGTGGGGGCAGCTATGGGGACATTATACTGTGTGGAGGCAGCTATGGGGACATTATACTGTGTGGAGGCAGCTATGGGGACATTATACTGTGTGGGGGCAGCTATGGGGGCATTATACTGTGTGGAGGCAGCTATGAGGACATTATACTGTGTGGAGGCAGCTATGGGTACATTATACTGTGTGGAGGCAGCTATGGGGGCATTATACTGTGTGGGGGCAGCTATGAGGACATTATACTGTGTGGGGCAGCTATGGGGGCATTATACTGTGTGGAGGCAGCTATGGGGACATTATACTGTGTGGGGGCAGCTATGGGGACATTATACTGTGTGGGGCAGCTATGGGGACATTATACTGTGTGGAGGCAGCTATGGGGACATTATACTGTGTGGGGCAGCTATGGGGACATTATACTGTGTGGGGGCAGCTATGGGGACATTATACTGTGTGGAGGCAGCTATGGGGACATTATACTGTGTGGAGGCAGCTATGGGGACATTATACTGTGTGGGGGCAGCTATGGGGCATTATACTGTGTGGAGGCAGCTATGAGGACATTATACTGTGTGGAGGCAGCTATGAGGACATTATACTGTGTGGAGGCAGCTATGGGGGCATTATACTGTGTGGTGGCAGCTATGGGGGCATTATACTGTGTGGAGGCAGCTATGGGGACATTATACTGTGTGGTGGCAGCTATGGGGGCATTATACTGTGTGGGGGCAGCTATGGGAACATTATACTGTGTGGGGGCAGCTATGGGGACATTATACTGTGTGGAGGCAGCTATGGGGATATTATACTGTGTGGAGGCAGCTATGGGGACATTATACTGTGTGGAGGCAGCTATGGGGACATTATACGGTGTGGAGGCAGCTATGGGGACATTATACTGTGTGGGGGCAGCTATGGGGCATTATACTGTGTGGAGGCAGCTATGAGGACATTATACTGTGTGGAGGCAGCTATGGGGGCATTATACTGTGTGGAGGCAGCTATGGGGGACATTATACTGTGTGGGGGCAGCTATGGGGACATTATACTGTGTGGGGGCAGCTATTGGGACATTATACTGTGTGGAGGTAGCTATGGGGGACATTATACTGTGTGGAGGCAGCTATGGGGGCATTATACTGTGTGGAGGCAGCTATGGGGGCATTATACTGTGTGGAGGCAGCTATGGGGACATTATACTGTGTAGGGGCAGCTATGGGAACATTATACTGTGTGGAGGCAGCTATGGGGGCATTATACTGTGTGGAGGCAGCTATGGGGGCATTATACTGTGTGGAGGCAGCTATGGGGGCATTATACTGTGTGGGGGCAGCTATGGGGACATTATACTGTGTAGGGGCAGCTATGGGAACATTATACTGTGTGGAGGCAGCTATGGGGGCATTATACTGTGTGGAGGCAGCTATGGGGGCATTATACTGTGTGGAGGCAGCTATGGGGGCATTATACTGTGTGGGGGCAGCTATGGGGACATTATACTGTGTAGGGGCAGCTATGGGGACATTATACTGTGTGGAGGCAGCTATGGGGACATTATACTGTGTGGAGGCAGCTATGGGGACATTATACTGTGTGGGGGCAGCTATGGGGACATTATACTGTGTGGGGGCAGCTATGAGGACATTATACTGTGTGGAGGCAGCTATGGGGGCATTATACTGTGTGGAGGCAGCTATGGGGGCATTATACTGTGTGGAGGCAGCTATGGGGACATTATACTGTGTGGTGGCAGCTATGGGGGCATTATACTGTGTGGAGGCAGCTATGGGGGCATTATACTGTGTGGAGGCAGCTATGGGGGCATTATACTGTGTGGAGGCAGCTATGGGGACATTATACTGTGTAGGGGCAGCTATGGGAACATTATACTGTGTGGAGGCAGCTATGGGGGCATTATACTGTGTGGAGGCAGCTATGGGGGCATTATACTGTGTGGAGGCAGCTATGGGGGCATTATACTGTGTGGGGGCAGCTATGGGGACATTATACTGTGTAGGGGCAGCTATGGGAACATTATACTGTGTGGAGGCAGCTATGGGGGCATTATACTGTGTAGGGGCAGCTATATGGGAGAGTGATACAGTGTGAGCTGAATCGGGTGTGTATGGGCGGGATTAGAGGCGTGGCTTAAAAGAAAAAAATTGTCCCTCTTCGTGATACTTGAATGTTGGCAGGTATGCTGCAGATTTGTTGTGGTCTCTTGATAAAATCTTATTTCCGTCCCTTTTCCGGGTGATCACATAATAAATTGTGGTCCAGATTATGTGACCCTGACATAAATATGATGTTTACCACAGCGCAGAGATGCGGCGGCCATTTTGTTGTGGTCCTTTAGAAGCCGCTCGCTGACTATATTCCTTCTCCCTCGTTTCGGCTCGGTAAGTAAAGCGAACGTACTGAATACCATCAGCTGAGGATGTCCCCTTATAAACCCCCTAAATACAGAAGATAACGCACGGAGCAGCGGCGCGGCGGCCATTTTGTTGTGGTCCTTTGTTGATTGGCTGCAGTCACATGACTGGTGGATTGTCCTTGCTGCTTCCAGTTCCTCGTCAGAGAGCCGGGTGTCTACTGCCGGAGGTAATGAGAACATCGTATTATTAATAGTGTTGTGGCTGCAGTACCCTATATATCCTCCAGTCTGTAATAGAGCAGTATACACGGGAGAGCCCGTCCCTGGAGACCGGTATACAGGAGAGACTAGGAGCTGTCGATAAGATGTCTTGCTGGATGAAGTCATTAGGACAGTGAAACCGTCCCTGTTGCCCGTAGCAACCAATCAGAGCTCGGCTTTCATTTCTTGTGCTGCTCTGGAAAAAGGAAAGCTATGATTGGTTGCTATTGGCAACAGTTGTGATAATGAGGCACCGTGTCGCCAGTTGGTTATACGGGACACGCGGCTGTAGGCGCACGTTATACGGGACACGCGGCTGTCGGTGCACGTTATACAGGACACGCGGCTGTAGGTGCACGTTATACAGGACACGCGGCTGTAGGCGCACGTTATACGGGACACGCGGCTGTAGGCGCACGTTATACGGGACACGCGGCTGTAGGTGCACGTTATACGGGACACGCGGCTGTAGGCGCACGTTATACCGGACACGCGGCTGTAGGCGCACGTTATACGGGACACGCGGCTGTAGGCGCACGTTATACGGGACACGCGGCTGTAGGTGCACGTTATACGGGACACGCGGCTGTAGGTGCACGTTATACGGGACACGCGGCTGTAGGCGCACGTTATACGGGACACGCGGCTGTAGGCGCACGTTATACGGGACACGCGGCTGTAGGCGCACGTTATACGGGACACGCGGCTGTAGGTGCACGTTATACGGGACACGCGGCTGTAGGTGCACGTTATACGGGACACGCGGCTGTAGGTGCACGTTATACGGGACACGCGGCTGTAGGTGCACGTTATACGGGACACGCGGCTGTAGGTGCACGTTATACGGGACACGCGGCTGTAGGTGCACGTTATACCGGACACGCGGCTGTAGGTGCACGTTATACCGGACACGCGGCTGTAGGTGCACGTTATACCGGACACGCGGCTGTAGGTGCACGTTATACGGGACACGCGGCTGTAGGTGCACGTTATACGGGACACGCGGCTGTAGGTGCACGTTATACCGGACACGCGGCTGTAGGTGCACGTTATACCGGACACGCGGCTGTAGGCGCACGTTATACCGGACACGCGGCTGTAGGCGCACGTTATACGGGACACGCGGCTGTAGGGGCACGTTATACGGGACACGCGGCTGTAGGTGCACGTTATACCGGACACGCGGCTGTAGGTGCACGTTATACGGGACACGCGGCTGTAGGGGCACGTTATACGGGACACGCGGCTGTAGGGGCGCGTTATACGGGACACGCGGCTGTAGGCGCGCGTTATACCGGACACGCGGCTGTAGGTGCACGTTATACAGGACACGCGGCTGTAGGTGCGCGTTATACCGGACACGCGGCTGTAGGTGCACGTTATACCGGACACGCGGCTGTAGGTGCACGTTATACCGGACACGCGGCTGTAGGCGCACGTTATACCGGACACGCGGCTGTAGGTGCACGTTATACCGGACACGCGGCTGTAGGCGCACGTTATACGGGACACGCGGCTGTAGGCGCACGTTATACGGGACACGCGGCTGTAGGTGCACGTTATACCGGACACGCGGCTGTAGGTGCACGTTATACCGGACACGCGGCTGTAGGCGCACGTTATACCGGACACGCGGCTGTAGGTGCACGTTATACGGGACACGCGGCTGTAGGTGCACGTTATACCGGACACGCGGCTGTAGGCGCACGTTATACGGGACACGCGGCTGTAGGCGCACGTTATACCGGACACGCGGCTGTAGGCGCACGTTATACGGGACACGCGGCTGTAGGCGCACGTTATACCGGACACGCGGCTGTAGGCGCACGTTATACCGGACACGCGGCTGTAGGCGCACGTTATACCGGACACGCGGCTGTAGGCGCACGTTATACCGGACACGCGGCTGTAGGCGCACGTTATACGGGACACGCGGCTGTAGGCGCACGTTATACCGGACACGCGGCTGTAGGCGCACGTTATACCGGACACGCGGCTGTAGGTGCACGTTATACGGGACACGCGGCTGTAGGCGCACGTTATACGGGACACGCGGCTGTAGGCGCACGTTATACGGGACACGCGGCTGTAGGCGCACGTTATACCGGACACGCGGCTGTAGGCGCACGTTATACCGGACACGCGGCTGTAGGCGCACGTTATACCGGACACGCGGCTGTAGGTGCACGTTATACCGGACACGCGGCTGTAGGCGCACGTTATACGGGACACGCGGCTGTAGGCGCACGTTATACGGGACACGCGGCTGTAGGTGCACGTTATACCGGACACGCGGCTGTAGGTGCACGTTATACCGGACACGCGGCTGTAGGCGCACGTTATACCGGACACGCGGCTGTAGGTGCACGTTATACGGGACACGCGGCTGTAGGTGCACGTTATACCGGACACGCGGCTGTAGGTGCACGTTATACGGGACACGCGGCTGTAGGTGCATGTTATACGGGACACGCGGCTGTAGGTGCACGTTATACGGGACACGCGGCTGTAGGCGCACGTTATACCGGACACGCGGCTGTAGGCGCACGTTATACGGGACACGCGGCTGTAGGTGCACGTTCTACCGGACACGCGGCTGTAGGTGCACGTTATACGGGACACGCGGCTGTAGGCGCACCTTATACCGGACACGCGGCTGTAGGCGCACGTTATACCGGAAACGCGGCTGTAGGTGCACGTTATACAGGACACGAGGCTGTAGGCGCACGTTACACAGGACACGAGGCTGTAGGCGCACGTTATACCGGATACGCGGCTGTAGGTGCACGTTATACGGGACACGCGGCTGTAGGCGCACGTTATACCGGATACGCGGCTGTAGGTGCACGTTATACGGGACACGCGGCTGTAGGCGCACGTTATACCGGACACGCGGCTGTAGGCGCACGTTATACCGGATACGCGGCTGTAGGCGCACGTTATACGGGACACGCGGCTGTAGGTGCACGTTATACGGGACACGCGGCTGTAGGTGCACGTTATACGGGACACGCGGCTGTAGGTGCACGTTATACGGGACACGCGGCTGTAGGTGCACGTTATACGGGACACGCGGCTGTAGGTGCACGTTATACGGGACACGCGGCTGTAGGTGCACGTTATACGGGACACGCGGCTGTAGGTGCACGTTATACGGGACACGCGGCTGTAGGAGCACGTTATACCGGACACGCGGCTGTAGGCGCACGTTATACCGGACACGCGGCTGTAGGCGCACGTTATACGGGACACGCGGCTGTAGGCGCACGTTATACCGGACACGCGGCTGTAGGCGCACGTTATACCGGACACGCGGCTGTAGGCGCACGTTATACGGGACACGCGGCTGTAGGCGCACGTTATACGGGACACGCGGCTGTAGGCGCACGTTATACGGGACACGCGGCTGTAGGTGCACGTTATACGGGACACGCGGCTGTAGGGGCACGTTATACGGGACACGCGGCTGTAGGGGCACGTTATACGGGACACGCGGCTGTAGGCGCACGTTATACGGGACACGCGGCTGTAGGCGCACGTTATACGGGACACGCGGCTGTAGGCGCACGTTATACGGGACACGCGGCTGTAGGCGCACGTTATACGGGACACGCGGCTGTAGGCGCACGTTATACGGGACACGCGGCTGTAGGCGCACGTTATACGGGACACGCGGCTGTAGGCGCACGTTATACGGGACACGCGGCTGTAGGCGCACGTTATACCGGACACGCGGCTGTAGGCGCACGTTATACGGGACACGCGGCTGTAGGCGCACGTTATACCGGACACGCGGCTGTAGGCGCACGTTATACCGGACACGCGGCTGTAGGCGCACGTTATACGGGACACGCGGCTGTAGGCGCACGTTATACGGGACACGCGGCTGTAGGCGCACGTTATACGGGACACGCGGCTGTAGGCGCACGTTATACGGGACACGCGGCTGTAGGCGCACGTTATACGGGACACGCGGCTGTAGGTGCACGTTATACGGGACACGCGGCTGTAGGGGCACGTTATACGGGACACGCGGCTGTAGGGGCACGTTATACGGGACACGCGGCTGTAGGCGCACGTTATACGGGACACGCGGCTGTAGGCGCACGTTATACGGGACACGCGGCTGTAGGCGCACGTTATACGGGACACGCGGCTGTAGGCGCACGTTATACGGGACACGCGGCTGTAGGCGCACGTTATACGGGACACGCGGCTGTAGGTGCACGTTATACGGGACACGCGGCTGTAGGTGCACGTTATACGGGACACGCGGCTGTAGGCGCACGTTATACCGGACACGCGGCTGTAGGCGCACGTTATACGGGACACGCGGCTGTAGGCGCACGTTATACCGGACACGCGGCTGTAGGCGCACGTTATACCGGACACGCGGCTGTAGGCGCACGTTATACGGGACACGCGGCTGTAGGCGCACGTTATACGGGACACGCGGCTGTAGGCGCACGTTATACGGGACACGCGGCTGTAGGCGCACGTTATACGGGACACGCGGCTGTAGGGGCACGTTATACGGGACACGCGGCTGTAGGGGCACGTTATACGGGACACGCGGCTGTAGGGGCACGTTATACCGGACACGCGGCTGTAGGCGCACGTTATACGGGACACGCCGCTGTAGGCGCACGTTATACGGGACACGCCGCTGTAGGCGCACGTTATACCGGACACGCGGCTGTAGGTGAACGTTATACCGGACACGCGGCTGTCGGTGCACGTTATACCGGACACGCGGCTGTAGGCGCACGTTATACGGGACACGCGGCTGTAGGCGCACGTTATACGGGACACGCGGCTGTAGGCGCACGTTATACGGGACACGCGGCTGTAGGCGCACGTTATACGGGACACGCGGCTGTAGGGGCACGTTATACGGGACACGCGGCTGTAGGTGCACGTTATACGGGACACGCGGCTGTAGGTGCACGTTATACGGGACACGCGTCTGTAGGCGCACGTTATACCGGACACGCGGCTGTAGGCGCACGTTATACCGGACACGCGGCTGTAGGCGCACGTTATACGGGACACGCGGCTGTAGGCGCACGTTATACGGGACACGCGGCTGTAGGCGCACGTTATACGGGACACGCGGCTGTAGGGGCACGTTATACGGGACACGCGGCTGTAGGGGCACGTTATACGGGACACGCGGCTGTAGGGGCACGTTATACGGGACACGCGGCTGTAGGGGCACGTTATACGGGACACGCGGCTGTAGGGGCACGTTATACCGGACACGCGGCTGTAGGCGCACGTTATACGGGACACGCGGCTGTAGGCGCACGTTATACGGGACACGCGGCTGTAGGCGCACGTTATACGGGACACGCGGCTGTAGGCGCACGTTATACGGGACACGCGGCTGTAGGCGCACGTTATACGGGACACGCGGCTGTAGGCGCACGTTATACGGGACACGCGGCTGTAGGCGCACGTTATACGGGACACGCGGCTGTAGGTGCACGTTATACGGGACACGCGGCTGTAGGCGCACGTTATACCGGACACGCGGCTGTAGGCGCACGTTATACGGGACACGCGGCTGTAGGCGCACGTTATACGGGACACGCGGCTGTAGGCGCACGTTATACGGGACACGCGGCTGTAGGCGCACGTTATATGGGACACGCGGCTGTAGGCGCACGTTATACGGGACACGCGGCTGTAGGCGCACGTTATACGGGACACGCGGCTGTAGGCGCACGTTATACGGGACACGCGGCTGTAGGGGCACGTTATACGGGACACGCGGCTGTAGGGGCACGTTATACGGGACACGCGGCTGTAGGGGCACGTTATACGGGACACGCGGCTGTAGGCGCACGTTATACGGGACACGCGGCTGTAGGCGCACGTTATACGGGACACGCGGCTGTAGGCGCACGTTATACCGGACACGCGGCTGTAGGCGCACGTTATACCGGACACGCGGCTGTCGGCGCACGTTATACCGGACACGCGGCTGTAGGCGCACGTTATACGGGACACGCGGCTGTAGGCGCACGTTATACGGGACACGCGGCTGTAGGCGCACGTTATACGGGACACGCGGCTGTAGGCGCACGTTATACGGGACACGCGGCTGTAGGGGCACGTTATACGGGACACGCGGCTGTAGGTGCACGTTATACGGGACACGCGTCTGTAGGTGCACGTTATACCGGACACGCGGCTGTAGGTGCACGTTATACGGGACACGCGGCTGTAGGTGCACGTTATACGGGACACGCGGCTGTAGGTGCACGTTATACGGGACACGCGGCTGTAGGTGCACGTTATACGGGACACGCGGCTGTAGGTGCACGTTATACGGGACACGCGGCTGTAGGTGCACGTTATACGGGACACGCGGCTGTAGGCGCACGTTATACCGGACACGCGGCTGTCGGCGCACGTTATACCGGACACGCGGCTGTCGGCGCACGTTATACCGGACACGCGGCTGTAGGCGCACGTTATACCGGACACGCGGCTGTAGGCGCACGTTATACGGGACACGCGGCTGTAGGCGCACGTTATACGGGACACGCGGCTGTAGGCGCACGTTATACGGGACACGCGGCTGTAGGCGCACGTTATACGGGACACGCGGCTGTAGGCGCACGTTATACGGGACACGCGGCTGTAGGCGCACGTTATACGGGACACGCGGCTGTAGGCGCACGTTATACGGGACACGCGGCTGTAGGCGCACGTTATACGGGACACGCGTCTGTAGGCGCACGTTATACCGGACACGCGTCTGTAGGCGCACGTTATACCGGACACGCGTCTGTAGGCGCACGTTATACCGGACACGCGTCTGTAGGCGCACGTTATACCGGACACGCGGCTGTAGGCGCACGTTATACCGGACACGCGGCTGTAGGCGCACGTTATACCGGACACGCGGCTGTAGGCGCACGTTATACCGGACACGCGGCTGTAGGCGCACGTTATACCGGACACGCGGCTGTAGGCGCACGTTATACCGGACACGCGGCTGTAGGCGCACGTTATACCGGACACGCGGCTGTAGGCGCACGTTATACCGGACACGCGGCTGTAGGCGCACGTTATACCGGACACGCGGCTGTAGGCGCACGTTATACGGGACACGCGGCTGTAGGCGCACGTTATACGGGACACGCGGCTGTAGGTGCACGTTATACGGGACACGCGGCTGTAGGCGCACGTTATACCGGACACGCGGCTGTAGGCGCACGTTATACGGGACACGCGGCTGTAGGCGCACGTTATACCGGACACGCGGCTGTAGGCGCACGTTATACCGGACACGCGGCTGTAGGCGCACGTTATACGGGACACGCGGCTGTAGGCGCACGTTATACGGGACACGCGGCTGTAGGCGCACGTTATACGGGACACGCGGCTGTAGGCGCACGTTATACGGGACACGCGGCTGTAGGGGCACGTTATACGGGACACGCGGCTGTAGGGGCACGTTATACGGGACACGCGGCTGTAGGGGCACGTTATACCGGACACGCGGCTGTAGGCGCACGTTATACGGGACACGCCGCTGTAGGCGCACGTTATACGGGACACGCGGCTGTAGGTGCACGTTATACCTGACACGCGGCTGTAGGTGCACGTTATACCTGACACGCGGCTGTAGGTGCACGTTATACGGGACACGCGGCTGTAGGTGCACGTTATACCGGACACGCGGCTGTAGGCGCACGTTATACGGGACACGCGGCTGTAGGTGCACGTTATACGGGACACGCGGTTGTAGGTGCACGTTATACCTGACACGCGGCTGTAGGTGCACGTTGTACCGGACTCTTACTCGATGGCGGTGCTATTATTCTCCGTCATCTATAGGTGTTTATGACGTACCCACGGTGCCCATGTTGAGTCCGTTATCAGCTGCCGGTTTGCCGGGGAGGCATTATACAGTATTGTAAGGACGCTCCTATCCCGGTGTATCCCTTGTCCCTGACATCAGAGCCGTACTTTGTGTCTTGGAGTGATAGCCGCCATATAGAGGATGGGATTAATAGCACTATTTCTATTTTTGCAGATGACACCAAGCTATGTAATATAGTTCAGACTATGGAAGATGTTCATGAATTACAGGCAGATTTAAACAAACTAAGTGTTTGGGCGTCCACTTGGCAAATGAAGTTTAATGTAGATAAATGTAAAGTTATGCATCTGGGTACGAAAAACCTGCAAGCATCATATGTCCTAGGGGGCGCTACACTGGGGGAGTCACTTGTGGAGAAGGATCTGGGTGTACTTGTAAATCATAAACTAAATTTCAGCATGCAGTGTCAATCAGCTGCTTCAAAGGCCAGCAAAATATTGTCGTGTATAAAAAGAGGCATGGACTCGCGGGACAGAGATGTAATATTACCACTTTACAAAGCATTAGTGAGGCCCCATCTAGAATATGCAGTTCAGTTCTGGGCTCCAGTTCATAGAAAGGAGGAAAAATACAAAGAAGAGCAACGAAGCTAATTAGGGGCGCGGAGAATCTAAGTTATGAGGAAAGATTGAAAGAATTAAACCTATTTAGCCTTGAAAAAAGACGACTAAGGGGGGACATGATTAACTTATATAAATATATGAATGGCGCATACAAAAAATATGGTGAAATCCTGTTCCATGTAAAACCCCCTCAAAAAACAAGGGGGCACTCCCTCCGTCTGGAGAAAAAAAGGTTCAACCTGCAGAGGCGACAAGGCTTCTTTACAGTGAGAACTGTGAATCTATGGAATAGCCTACCACAGGAGCTGGTCACAGCATGGACAGTAGACACCGCAGGAGCCGTCACAGCAGGGACAGGAGACACCGCAGGAGCCGTCACAGCAGGGACAGGAGACACCGCAGGAGCTGGTCACAGCAGGGACAGGAGACACCGCAGGAGCTGGTCGCAGCAGGGACAGGAGACACCGCAGGAGCTGGTCGCAGCAGGGACAGGAGACACCGCAGGAGCTGGTCGCAGCAGGGACAGTAGACACCGCAGGAGCTGGTCACAGCAGGGACAGTAGACACCGCAGGAGCTGGTCGCAGCAGGGACAGTAGATGGCTTTAAAAAAGGCTTAGATAATTTCCTAGAACAAAAAAATATTAACTGCTATGTGTAGAAATGTTTTACTTCCCCTTTCCCATCCCTTGGTTGAACTTGATGGACATGTGTCTTTTTTCAACCGTACAAACTATGTAATATATAACTTTGTAGGACCTACACTTGGTAAACGCTCTAATACAGGGGTGCACAACCTACGGCCCATGGTGCCAGTCTGTACAGTTCCCAACACAGGCAGCTATCAAAAGAGAGCCGCCCTGCCATCATTAGACGGAGGACTGTGAGGCTGGTTCTATTATGGTGGCACTATGTTCCTGACACTGTGGGGGGCATCATGTGCCTGTCTCTGTTATGGGAGCAATATGTGGCTGGCTCTTTTGGGGGCACTGTTCACCTGACACTAGGGGGTGGGACGATTTGTGGCTGTCTGTAAATGTACAACGTGACCGAGAGTATGGCTGCATGTGATGTCATCATTCATATTCCGTGATAATATCTCCTGGACCATTATTGTTATCTACTATCTAGAACCATCCTGTGTGGTCTTCTTATAATCGGCTTCCTCCTCAAGACGCGACCCCTCCCCTGACCTAATGAGGATGGCCCCGGATGGGCACAGGATGAACGAGAGGATATTAAACCTCACCCTGGAGATCATCTACCTGCTGACCGGAGAGGTGAGGATTCTGGGAATGATGTCACATGACGTCACTCTTATCACTACCAACAGAGGTGATGGAGTCCGGGAATGTATATAATATTTATCATAGTCTTCCTCCATACTCAGGATTGTAAAGTAGTGAAGACGACGTCTAGAGAGAGTGTGACCCCCGGCAGTCATGAGTCCGGAGGATGGAGCAGGACCCCGACCCCCATCACGGAGCCTCCACCTCACTCACTGATCCGTGAGAGGAACAACGAGAAGATCCTGGACCTCACCCACAAGATCATCGAGCTGCTGACTGGAGAGGTGACACTGCCGGGAATGCTGGGACATTATATAATAACACAAGGTATAATGTGTCTGGGTGATGACTGTATCATCGTGTGTCAGGTTCCTATAAGATGTCAGGATGTCGCCGTCTATTTCTCCATGGAGGAGTGGGAGTATATAGAAGAACACAAGGATCTGTACAAGGACGCCATGATGGAGGACCACCGGGACCGCACACCACCGGGTAAGAGGGATCTGTACAAGAACATCATGATGGAGGACCACCGGGACCGCACACCTCCGAGTAAGAGGGATCTGTACAAGGAGGTCATGATGGAGGACCCGCGGAACCGCACATCACTGGGTAAGAAGGATCTGTACAAGGACATCATGATGGAGGACCACCAGGACCGCACATCACCCGGTAAGAGTAGAGTTTCAGGAGAGCAGTTTGAGGTTCACCCAGATCCTCCCATCATTACATATAACAATATATTCAGTCGCTGTGTGTCCTACAGATGGATCCAGGAAGAGAAATTCACCACAGAGGTGTCTGAGTCCCCCGTATTCCCAGGATGGTCCAGAGGAAGATCTCAGTGACCAAGAGGATTATGAGGTAGATTGGTCTGGCGTCCTGTCGAATCACAATAGCAGGAAATTTACACTTTCTGGTCTATTTTGAAACTCTTTGAAATATATATATATATCGTCTTAGCCTCCTGCTTATAGATTTTTTCCTCACTCGCATATTTAGGTCGAAAATCTGGTTCATATTAAAGTAGAAGTTGTTGAGGAAGAAGAGGAGGAGGAGGAGGAGATGTATATGCGATGTGGTAGACAAATCAAAGAGGAGGAAATTCCTGTAGATATCCGCCCAGGAGGTGAGTTATAATAGCTGCAGTAGAGCCACAAGTCCTATTAGGGCATATGGACATCATAGGGGGTGAACGCTATTTTAGGGGCCCCTCTTTATCCGGCAAAGCACGGAGCCCCTAAGTCAGAGCGGCTTCTTATATTACATGGTCAGCCATTCATTTAAATGGGCCCTTTGTAATACTACATTTCCCCTGCAGTGGCTGCGGCATGGGGAAATATATTATCAGCCAGAGTTGTTCTCGTGCAAGGCCCCCGTTCTCGTGCAAGGCCACTGTTCTCATCACGTTTTTGCCCTACTTGTAGTGTGCACATTGGCCTCAGCTGAAGGAGTGTCCTATTGGCCACCGTCGGGCTGGTATATGTTGGCATACTTTTATTTTCTTTAGTATGGAACAATGTAGTAGACTATGCTTTTCCTTCCAACGGAATCCCACAGAAAAACATATACCACGTGGTATAAAGGTTTTTTTTTAACATGGGAGTCTATGGGTGACAGATACTACTGTATGGCATACGTCTCAGGGATCAATTTAACGTAAACGTCGTGGGTCCCGAAACCCCCGTTCCTCTTCACGGCATCCTCCGCATTGAGGAGAAGCTTAAATAGAACATGTGCCCACCACTTCATTCAATGTCTATGGGGCTGACGGAAACCGCCAACGCCGGCCCATTCAAAGTCCTTACTATGTTCGAGCAGTGAGGAGGAACGGGGTACTGGGGATAGGTCATAATTGTTGATTCTGGGATAACCCCTTTAAAAACCCAATATTTAAATACTCTGTTAGGAAATTCTGAATTAATAGATCACCGATTACATTGGCAGCTCAATGATTGCATGGGTGGGTGTAATGCTTTATTTCCCCTGAGGTGGCACTACAGAGAAATTGAACAGGTTCCCACACGGATTACAGCTGATCGCTGGGGGTCTCGACAGAGGTATACCTTGTAATTATCAAAGGTCCCTCCTCACAAATAGGCATTGTGCAAAGTAGGTAACCCCCTTAAGGCCTTATTCACACATTGAAGATTTGGTCAGTTTTGCTTTTGTTTTTTTCTACTTTCATTACTTTTGCACTTTAAAATATTTTTCTTCTGCCATGACCATTGGCTCCATTGCAAGAGATGTTTTTGCTCATTCTCTATCGGCTCGTGCCAGGTGGCTGTCTATAAAGCCGGAATTCGCTTTTTAATCCTAAAGGAACCTGTAAAGGATTTGCCAGACACAGCGTCTGTGTCAACGCCCATAGGTAATCAGTCTGGACCTGCTCCTATGTCTGTGAGACTGACTCCATCTTCCACCACTCAGGATGGCAGGCTTAGGAGTGGGAGAGCCTATTACAGCCTGGCCAGACGGAGTTAGCTCCCGCCCTCTGTCTATTTATACCTGCCTTTCCTGTTCCTCCTTTGCCTGTGATTCTTCTATGCTTTGTTTCCTGGCTTGCTGCTGCTGCTTGTACTACTGATCCTCTGCTTGTTATTGACCTTGGCTTTCTGACCACTCTCCTGCTCAGCGTTTTGTACCTCGTTCTCTCCTGGTTTGACTCGGCTCGTTCACTACTCTTGTTGCTCACGGTGTCTCCGTGGGCAGCTGCCCCGTTTCCCTAGCTTCTGTGTACCCTTGTCTGTTTGTCTGTCTTGCACTTACTGAGCGCAGGGACCGTCGCCCAGTTGTACCCCGTCACTTAGGACGGGTCGTTGCAAGTAAGCAGGGACTGAGTGGCGGGTAGATTAGGGCTCACCTGTCTGTCTCCCTACCCTGTCATTACAGAACCATAATCTGAATTGGAACAAAGTCATGTTATCTGAGCTCCACAATAACTTCTCAACGTGATCCTACCTCGGGCGTGACCATATTTTACCCTACCTCGGGCGTGACCATATTTTACCCTACCTCGGGCGTGACCTTATTTTACCCTACCTCGGGCATGACCATATTTTACCCTACCTCGGGCTTGACCATATTTTACCCTACCTCGGGCGTGACCATATTTTACCCCACCTCGGGCGTGACCATATTTTACCCCACCTCGGGCGTGACCATATTTTACCCCACCTCGGGCGTGACCATATTTTACCCCACCTCGGGCGTGACCATATTTTACCCCACCTCGGGCGTGACCATATTTTACCCCACCTCGGGCGTGACCATATTTTACCCCACCTCGGGCGTGACCATATTTTACCCCACCTCGGGCGTGACCATATTTTACCCTACCTCGGGCGTGACCATATTTTACCCTACCTCGGGCGTGACCTTATTCTACCCTACCTCGGGCGTGACCATATTTTACCCTACCTCGGGCGTGACCTTATTTTACCCTACCTCTGGCGTGACCTTATTTTACCCTACCTCGGGCTTGACCATATTTTACCCCACCTCGGGCGTGACCATATTTTACCCCACCTCGGGCGTGACCATATTTTACCCCACCTCGGAGCGTGACCATAGCTTTTAGGAAAAATCATGTTCTGAATATTGTCCTACCTTCAACTGAGCAAGTTCCCTAATCTTGTGCTCCAGAAGTAATAATATAGATATCTCTTTCTCTCATATCTATCTATTAATATTTTTTCATTTATTTTGGTCCAACAGATCTTCAGAGCAGTACGAATATTTCAAACGGACATTTGATTGTATCGCCAGATTGTAAAATCAAAGACAACTTCACTGAAGATTCTCCTGAAGAGAGTCCGAGCACTCTAAATATACTCCCTGTATATCCTGATCCTTCAGATACCGGGGGAAATCCTCTCGATCAGTTATGTAGTAATACACAGAGTACAGATCACATAAAGAGTAAAGTATATCCATGTTTGGAATGTGGAAAATGTTATTCGAAGAAAGGAAGCCTCCTGATACATCAGCGAATTCACACCGGGGAGAAGCTGCATACTTGTAACGAATGTGGGAGGAGCTTTGTGTACAAGGCCAATCTGATTGAACATGAGCGATTGCATGCGGGGGAAAAACCATTTTCATGTTCTGACTGTGGGAAATGTTTCAAGCAGAAATCTCATTATTTCAAACACCGGAGAAGTCACACCGGAGTAAAGAAGCGGTTTTCATGCGCCGAGTGTGAAAAACGCTTTAAAGACAGATGGACCCTCGATCGTCACGAGAGAACTCACACAGGGGAGAAGCCATTTTCATGTCCCGAGTGTGGGAAATGTTTCACTCAGAAATATAGTTTTCTTGAACATCAGAAAATTCATACAGGAGAGAAACCGTTCCCATGCTCCAAGTGTGGACTACGGTTTACACGGAAGTCAAAACTGGTTCGCCACGAGAGAGTTCACACGGGCGAAAAGCCGTTTTCATGTTCCGAGTGCGGGAAATGTTTTGCTCTGAAAACTACACTACACAAACATCAGCGGGTTCACACTGGGGAGAAGCCATTTCCGTGCTCGGAGTGTGGGAAATGCTTCACTCAGAAATATGATGTGGTCGAGCATCAGAAAATTCACACGGGGGAGAAGCCATACTCCTGCAGCAAGTGCGGGAAAGGGTTTATACGCAAATCGAAACTGATTCAACACGAGAGGATTCATACGGGCGAGAAACCCTTTACGTGTTCTGAGTGTGGGAAATGTTTCTCACAGAAACCCGGCCTCGTTCAGCATCAGAAAATTCATATCAAATGAGGGGCTTCCGCAATACAAGTGATTTATCGGAAATTCCATTTCAGGACACAGACTCTGGGTGATCGATTTTTTATTTTAGTCCCGTTTTTTATTTTGTTTTAACAGAAATCCCCTTTCCTAGAATTATGTCTTCCTTGTGTTCAAGAGGTAGCCCACCAAATTTAATTTTACAAATAGTTCTACTAAAAGATAAACCTGGCTTCAGTCCTGCCAAGCCTTTTCTCTGCCCCCAGATGAGCTGACAATCTAAGTAATCTGAGACAGACTGGTTGCTAGGGATGTGCTGCCTGACAACCCAATTTAACCCCTTGGAAACACATCCAATTTTTTTTCTTTTTCTCCCAGCCTTCCAGAATATAACTTTTTTGTGTTTTTCGGTCGACTTAGCCGAATGAGGGCTTGTGTTTTGCTAGACAAATTGTAATAGCACCGCATAATGTACAGGGAAACAAAAAAAATTATTTGTGGGGTGGAATTGGAGAAAATAAAACGACGCCGATTCCTCCATTGTTTTTTGGCTTTCAACGTAATACCTCGACATTTTAGATCTGAAGAATATTTATTTGCTATATGATGAATTCCCCAACATTTCATATTCTTAATCCAGAAATGACATTGAGAGGTTTCTTGTAATTGCTTGTATACGCCGGCAGGGCATGGTATATGTATCCTAGAGCTCGGACTAATGGTAACCTCCACTTATGTAGTGATCTATAGAGATCAGGATCTGCCTGCCCTAGGACGTGATATATAGAATACTCCTGGTTCAGAAGTCCCGCTAGTTCATCGGAATATGCCATGGTTGACATCTTCCTAAATGACATCCATTTCTGGGATTATCCCACATAGCAGAAATCTGGCTGTCTGACTCGGCCTATAGTCCCTGTCATCCGGTAGTCCCTTATCTTCTGAGGACTCTTTCAGACGAGCGTATTTTCCATCCGTTTTTCAAAATATTTTTAAACAATGAGGATAACGGCTCTGCTCCCTCCTCGCGGGTAGTAAAGTACATACACTGCATGATCCGCTCATGGTGGCGGACTAATTCTTTGTGTCATACACTATTTTAGTAGTAATGTGAACAAGGCTAAGAATTGCTTGGCCCAGGTCCCGTACCCAATCATTTTAACACCTTAACATCACCTGCTGCTCGAGTGTCCCATCACAGTACTACGTCATGTTCATCACCGTTATTGTCGGCGGCATGTCTAGTCTGTCGGAGCTGTCCTCGTGTGGTAAAAAGTCATTTTGTATTTGATGGGGAATATACACGTCTCAGGATATTCTTCGTCATGGAGGACACTTTATAAGACCAGAGTAATGCAAAAAAGCTCCCAACGTTTCGCTCTTTCCCGCACCGTGATCAGGACAATAGTCCGTAGAATTAGCCGAAAATTACGGAACAAGAGTCCACTGACGGATGCCACGTCTGTAGAATGGAGACCATGTTGAAGAATATTCTGAAACGTGATATTAAAGAGGAGTACCGTGGTGTTTCGACAGATACCAATCGGTGGACCTTGTCCCTGCAACAAAGCACCCCCGCTCTGCCATTTACAGTGCCGACCAGAATTATTCTATTTGAAATCAAGTCATTTTAAGCTTGGGGAAATCCAGCTTTTCAGCTTTGCTGTGCAGACTTTTCCGAACAGGAGGAGCCATTTTATTGTATGTGTCGTCTATTGACCAGCGGGAAAACTAGAATATTTTTGGATAGTAACCACATCGAAAACAATCCACCATTTTTTTTACATATTTTTTTAATGTTTACTTTGAAAATAGAGTTCTTTTAAGGACTGACTGTATAAGCGAAGTCCCTACTTTGATCTTGAAAGTCGCACCAAAATACATATTTTATGTTTGACAAATATTTGCGGAATTGTCCAGATCGTCCACCACGGTTTCTGGGTGTGTCAGGCTCTTATTCCGTAGTTTTGGGCTTCACTTTCATTATGCTGATATATTTTAGACCTGCCATTATGGAATATCACAGAGGCTGTCCGGTTTCTGTTATTTTTTGTACAATTAAAAGTCCAACATTTTCCAGTAAACTCTCTGTAATAATTCCTGGCGGTTTTCAATCCTCGTGTGATAAATGAATACAGAATGTATATAGGAACATGTCTATTTTAGCAGACCACCTCCGTTCTCTTTAGATATTGGCTTTGTCTATGTAGATCATCCGTCTGTTTTTATAATAATACAAAATTCGACTTCAATATCGAGATGAAGATGTAAAGCTCTGTATACATATGTGAGGTTGCTTTCTCATGGTCTTGTTGTGGGGGGAGCACAAATGTCTTGCTTATCCCGTTTTTGGCAAGAAGTAATGTATACAGCCGGTTCACTGATTTTCCTGTTCTAGCCAATAAATACACTACCGTTCAAAAGTTTGGGGTCACCCAGACAATTTTGTGTTTTCCATGAAAACTCACACTTATATTTATCAAATGAGTTGCAAAATGACTAGAAAATATAGTCACAACATTGACAAGGTTAGAAATAATAATTTTCTCCTTCAGACTTTGCTTTCGTCGCTCCATTTGCAGCAATTCCAGCATTGCAGACCTTTGGCATTCTAGCTGTTAATTTGCTGAGGTCATCGGGAGACATTTACCCCCCATGCTTCCAGAAGCCCCTCCCACAAGTTGGATTGGCTTGATGGGCACTTCTTGCGTACCATACGGTCAAGCTGCTCACACAACAGCTCTATGGGGTTGAGATCTGGTGACTGCACTGACCACTCCATTACAGATAGAATACCAGCTGCCGGCTTCTTCCCTAAATAGTTCTGGCATCATTTGGAGGTGCTTTGGGTCATTGTCCTGTTGTAGGATGAAATTGGCTCCAATCAAGCGCTGTCCACAGGGTATGGCATGGCGTTGCGGAGTGATGGCCTTCCTTATTCACAATCCCTTTTACCTTGTACAAATCTCCCACTTTACCCCAGACCATCACATGACCTCCACCATGCTTGACAGATGGCGTCAGGCACTCTTCCAGCATCTTTTCAGTTCTGCGTCTCACAAATGTTCTTCTGTGTGATCCAAACACCTCAAGCTTCCATTCGTCTGTCCATAACACTGTTTTCCAATCTTCCTCTGTCCAATGTCTGTGCTTTTGCCCATATTAATCTTTTCCTTTTATTAGCCAGTCGCAGATATGGCTTTTTCTTTGCCCCTCTTCCCTGAAGGCCAGCATCCCGGAGTCGCCTCTTCACTGTAGACGTTGACACTGGCGTTTTGCGTGTACTATTTAATGAAGCTGCCAGTTGAGGACCTGTGAGGCGTCTATTTCTCACACTAGAGACTCTAATGTACTTGTCTTGTTGCTCAGTTGTGCAGCGGGGCCTCCCACTTCTCTCTTTCTACTCTGGTTAGAGCCTGTGTGTGCTGTCCCCTGAAGGGAGTAGTACACACCGTTGTAGGAAATCTTCAGTTTCTTGGCAATTTCTCGCATGGAATAGCCTTCATTTCTAAGAACAAGAATAGACTGTCGAGTTTCACATGAAAGCTCTCTTTTTCTAGCCATTTGGAGAGTTTAATCGAACCCACAAATGTAATGCTCCAGATTCTCAACTAGCTCAAAGGAAGGTCAGTTTTATAGCTCCTCTAAACAGCAAAACTGTTTACAGCGGTGCTAACATAATTGCACAAGGGTTTTCAAGTGTTTTCTAATCATCCATTAGCCTTCTAACACAGTTAGCAAACACAATGTACCATTAGAACACTGGAGTGATGGTTGCTGGAAATGGGCCTCTATACACCTATGTAGATATTGCATTAAAAACCAGACGTTTGCAGCTAGAATAGTCATTTACCACATTAACAATGTATAGAGTGGATTTCTGATTAGTTTAATGTTATCTTCATTGAAAAAAACTGCTTTTCTGTCAAAAATAAGGAAATTTCTAAGTGACCCTAAACTTTTGAACGGTAGTGTATATTGAAAATACAAAATACAACGGTATCTGGCAGAGGATTGGGGCCTGGGGTAGAGCTCGAATAGTTCGGCCATGTTCAAGATTTGATGGATTCCGCTGACATTTCGCATGCGATACAAGTGAATGAAGTGTTTTATACCCCGTTCGCGTACATTGGAAACATCCCGGGTAGAGGAATGATTACACTGCGCATTAATAACACGGATTCCGCATCCGAAAGCCGATGGTCAACGCTATTGAATTACATTAAGGCTGATCCGCAGCAGAATGTCGAGTGGAAGCATCCGGTTTCTGCTGCGGATTCTTAGAAAAATCAATGTCTGATTTGGATGTGGCAACGCCTTCCGCCACTTTCACACACCAGTATTTTTTTGTCTTTTTTTATAACATTTTCAACTTTTTCTGGAAGGGATACAGAAGGAAAAAGGGGAAGGGGGGGGGGGGGGATAAGACAGAAATATTTCGAAATGTCCATTTCTATAATAACATGTTCAGAATTATTATGTGGTACAATCGACTAATGACAGTCAATAAAAAATCTAGTCTGGTAAAACACAACTTGCCATGGACAATATAAATCGGCATATTATCAAAACAAGGGGGAGGGGGGGCAGCGACGGGGCATCCGGGCCCGTTCCTGGTCCAAAAAAAACAAAAACGTTGGGTCAGTACCCCCAAGTATATTGATTCCATCATAACCTAATCGGTGGGGAACCCAAGAGAGTCTGCTCTAAATACCAAGTAGTAGGGCCAAAGCAAGATTGTACTTTAAGCTTCATCCTATCAGGAAGAAGGGTTATAAATTTGTGCCAGACTTTGAAGAAGTGTTTTACTTTCTTCTCTTTAGACAAGGAGGCTTCTATCCAGTCCATACGAAAGAGGTGGGATAACTTCTCAAGAAAGAGTCTAATAGTAGGCGGGGAGGGTGAGATCCGGCAGTGGACGGGGAGGGTGAGATCCGGCAGTGGGCGGGGAGGGTGAGATTCGGCAGTGGGCGGGGAGGGTGAGATTCGGCAGTGGGCGGGGAGGGTGAGATTCGGCAGTGGGCGGGGAGGGTGAGATCCGGCAGTGGGCGGGGAGGGTGAGATCCAGCAGTGAGTATAGTGTCACGTGCTGCTGCTGCTGAAATAAATAGTAAGAGCTTTTTCTCATGTTGTAAGATTATATTATGTTCAGGTGGGACAATACCAAATAAGCTCCACACCTCTGCATCTGGACAAGAGTGTAGCAGGTTATTGGTGACAAAAGAATGAATTTGTGTCCAGAATATTCTTATTTGGGGACACAACCAAAGACAGTGGAGTAAATCTGCGTTGGGCGAGGAGCATTTGGGACAAGAGTGATCTGTGGTGTTGCCTATCCTAAAGCCTCTATGTGGGGAGATGTAAGCTCTGTGAGTTATTTTATATGCCATTTCCCAATACATTGCTGACGGAAGGTATTTATTTGCAGTTTGTAATGCAACTAAAATATCGTCCACCGCAATGTCAGATATTCGAGTGGTCCAACGGATCATTCCCGCTTTGGATTTAGAGTAATCCCATTTATGGGAAAGTAGTTGGTAATATGTGGTTATTAGTTTGGGGGAGTGTTGTCTGGCTGGTGTCAGTGCCAGGAGGGGATCATCCCAGTCGCTATCCGTCATGTGATGTAGTATCTTAGTGATGTAGCTGTCAGCTTGTAGGTAGTAGAACGGGTGCGGACCCACTACATCATATTGCAATCTTAGTTCATTAAAGGTATATATCTGTCTCCTGGACTTATCCACTAGGTTTCCAACGCTACTCAGGCCTCCCAAGTGCCAAAGTTTGAACATTGGGGGCGATTGACCATGTTGAAAAGTAGGATTTTTCAGGAATTGCAGAGACAGGGAGTATCTCGGATTAAGTGACAGTATAGGTCTACTCTTGGTCCAAGATTTCCATGTTGTGAACAACAAAGGGTTTTCAGTAATGCCCTCAGGAAGTTCTGTGTATGGGGTATGTAAGAGGTTAGTCAACGATATATGAGGAAAAAATTTACCCTCTAATATGGTGTTTGTGTATACAGAGGTTTGCTGTAACCAGTCCCCCACAATGCGCAGCTGGGCGGCCATGTTATAACGTTGTATGTCCGGGAAGTTTATACCGGCGTTTGTTTTGTGTTGTTACAGAATATGTAGTCCAATTCGTGGTCGTTTGTTGTTCCAAATGAAACGGCGAAATAACCCATTAATGACCCCTATGTCCCGTGGTTTTGTAAAAACTGGGAGAGATTGGAAAATGTATAATAGCTTGGGAAATATTACCATTTTTAGGAGATTTGCCCTACCCAGGAAGGAGAGTGTGAAGTCTCGCCATGTGGTAAGTTGGGACCCCAGATATGAGATGAAGGCTCCTATATTCTGCTTGTATAGAAGACTAGGGGATCTAGTGATTTGGATACCTAAGTAGGTAATAGCAGTGGTGTTCCAGTGGAAGTCATATCTGGGGGCCCAAGATGGGTTTGCAGGGCTTTTTAGGAGCAGTGCTTCAGACTTAGTTGTATTAATTTTAAAAAATGATATTGAGCCAAATTTTATAACATCAGACAGTAATGTATCGAGAAGTTCGTGGATTGGTGATATATAACAATATATCATCTGCAAAAGCTGAGAGCTTCAAGTCCGTGGGGCCAACATGTATCCCCTCAAACGGTGTCAGCGAGAGTAAGTGTCTAAGAAAGGGGTCTATGGAGAGGTTGAACAAAAGGGGTGATAATGGGCAACCCTGTCGTGTGTCTCTGTGAATCTCAATGGGCATTGTGTTACTTCCATTTATAGTGGAGGTAGTATGTGCCTGGTCTTGTGATCCTATGAGAAAGTTTAGGAAAATATTTCCAAACCCTCTGTATTGAAGATTGGCGTGCAAGAAAGGCCATGAGACAGAGTCAAAGGCCTTCTCCGCATCCAATCCCAGAAGCATTGTGGGTGCAGGGTGTGGGTGCAGGGTGTGGGTGCAGAGTGTGGGTGTAGGGCCTGTATCGTGGCCGCCACTGCCTGTCTAATCCCTTTGGTTGAGTGTCTATTTCTAAGAAAACCTAATTGATGCTGCGTAATTATCTTTCCCAGGATCAGTTGCATCCGATCTGACAAGATCTTCGTTAGCAATTTATAGTCCTGGTTTAACAGGGATATAGGTCTGTAGGAACCTATGTCTGTCGGGTCTTTATGTGGTTTCTGAATTAAAATAGTACGTGAGCTGAAAAATTCACGTGGCCCAGATCCCTTGGTATAGATGTCATTCAGAAATCTAGTTACGGGCGGTATTAAGTGGGGTGAGAGCATTTTGTAATATTCTGAGGATATGCCATCCGGGCCTGGTGCTTTATTATTTGGCAAGGCAGTGATGGCTCTTTGTACCTCCTCTTCTGTGAGTGCCCGGTCTAGGAGTTGCTGATCAGGCAGTGAGACTGTCAGGGATCATTACCATGTATATTGTTTGAAAAATATTATCCTTACATATATATATATATATATATATATATATATATATATATTACACAAAGAGATTGGATTCATGGAGCACAAAGAGCCTGCATAACTGCTTCTATGGAAGACACCGCCCCCTGGAATGCAAAGAGGAGTGTGCAGAAGAATGTACAGGAAAACTTACAGCTGAGGAGCCAATGGGACTTAAGCAAGTCCCACATCTCTAGGGAGGGGCATGTGTTTTCACTGTGTGTTTCTTTGTTCTGAATAAAGTTCAGTTCTCCTCTTTTCTGATTGAGGGAAAGTTGTGTACCAAACATCTCTGACTGGTTTACTTCTTTCCAGGCATGCCTTCAGCTTTCAATTTACAGAGGTGGTTATTCGGTGTGAAATGACAGGGAGAAAGTAGCTTCCCTGATATACGGACCTGACAAGAGTTTAGGCAATGTTAGAGAGGACAGGAAAGACCCTGTCATCTCCGAATCAAATTGTGCGGGTTTGTAAAAGTCCAAGAAAAACTCTCTAATAGCTTGTTGGATTTGGTCTGGGATCAACATGGTTTCTCTCGTGATGGGATGAATTAGTTTCGGTATATCATATGAACATCTACGAGGCTTGTGAATTTTCGCCAACAGCTGGCCTATACGGTTGCCCCAGCGGAAATATTTGTTATTTATAGCATCAATGTGCCATTTCGCTTGACCCTGCAAGTATGTGTCTAGAAGAGATTTAGCTTCTATGAAAAGGGATTTATTCTCCGCTGATCTGTCTGATAAATAGGATTTATGTGCCTCCATCACCCCAAGATTTAATTTATCAAATTGTTTCTGTAGGTTGCTAAGTCTGTGTTTCAGATATGAGATGACATGACCTCTCGTAACTGCTTTTGACGTCATCCAAAATAGGCTGGAATTCTCTATATGTTCCTTATTATCCGTGGCCTAGTGTGACCAGTGCGTGTTTAGATATTGTTTAAAATCCTCTGAGGTAAATAGATAAGAAGGAAATTTCCAATTACGGCTTTTACGTTTTGGTGGTCCTGCATCTATTGTGAGAGTTAGGCTGGGTTAACACGACCTATTTTCAGACGAAAACAAGGCGTATTATGCCTCGTTTTACGTCTGAAAATAGGGCTACAATACGTCGGCAAACATCTGCCCATTCATTTTAATGGGTTTGCCGACGTACTGTGCAGACGACCTGTAATTTACGAGTTGTCGTTTGACAGCTGTCAAACGACGACGTGTAAAAATACAGCCTCGTCAAAAGAAGTGCAGGACACTTCTTTGGACATTTTTGGAGCCGTTTTCTCATAGACTCCAATGAAAACAGCTCCAAAAACGGACGTGAAAAACGCGAGTTGCTTAAAAAACGTCTGAAAATCAGGGGCTGTTTTCCCCTTGAAAACAGCTCCGTATTTTCAGACGTTTTTGGTCACTACGTGTGCACATACCCTTATGGGAGCGTGGTCAGATATGGCCATTGTTAATATTTCCGCCGAGACAATCGCAGGGAAGGCCTGTAGTGACATCATGAAGAGATCAATTCTGGAGTGTGAGTGGTGAGCGTGTGAATAGTGGCTATAGTCTCGTTCAGTCGTATGGAGTAATGACCAGGGGTCACACAAAGATAGTTGAGTCAAGAATAACCGAGGCTGCCGTGTCATCCTGCGTAGACGAGCTGGTACGGTCTATGTCATTATGTAGGGTGGTGTTAAAGTCTCCCCCAATTATCAGGGAATTAAGTGATTGTTGTAGTAGAAAATTTAGCAAGTGGGTGAAAAAATGTGCATTCGGGTAATTCGGAGCGTATACATTGAGGAGGCTGTATCTAGTGTCCTGGATCGTTACGTCTAGATATAAAAATCTCCCTTCTGGATCTGCATAAGATTCATGAATGGCGTATGATAATGATTTGTGTATGATGATCGCTACTCTAGTCTTTGATGTGTGAGACGCCGTCAGGCAATCGCCTATCCAGTTCGCTTTTAGGGTCCCTACTGCCTCTTTGTTCCAGTGCGTTTCTTGCAGGAAAACTATGTCTGGCTTCAATCGTTTTAGGTGAGTTACGATTTTTTTCCGTTTAACAACTGTGTTCAGTCCTGCTACATTCCAGGATACAAAATGTAGTGTTTGGGGTTGTGGATATGTGTGTGTCAATGTGTCTGTGTCAGGAGTACTCATCCTATTCCTGTGCGTGGATGATAGTGTACGTTGGATCTGTCGTTTCGGGAAGACTCCACGTCCAAGCTAGCGTAGAGCCTCCTCCGTTCCCGGAGCCCGGATGTCCAGAAAGGGGGGGGGTAGGGAGACCATGGGTCATAGGAATGAAAAAACAAAGGTTAACATGTAAACCCAAAACTTTTGACATTATGCTAAGGTAAAAGGGAAAGAAAAGCATAACATTGAAGTTATTAAACATTTAGAAATGGAGAAGATGGGAAGTCTCCTCCCTGGGATTATATTAGTATAGATCAGTCCGGTGCCTCTCTGATCAGGCGTCGTCTAGCTTCGGCCGGATCTTCATAGAACGTCGGTCTGCCGTCCTCCAGAACCTTCAGGCGGGCAAGAAACAGCAGTTGAAATCGGATCTTCTGTTTGAAGAGATATTTGCAGATCGGAGTAAAGGCCTTTCGCTTCAGTGCCACTGCAGCCAAAAAGTCCTGGAATATCAGGATGTTATGACCTTGTATTTGGATAGGAGATTGCTTCCGATACACTCGAAGAATCGTCTCCTTGACAGTCCAGTTTAGAAATTTGGCGATAACCAGTCTTGGTCTGTTCTCTCTCTCTCCCCTCGGTGGCCCAATTCGGTGAGCCCTTTCGATGGTCAAGGGATCAAATGGTGGGTTAAGGTTGAGAACCAGCGGAACTTCTTTGGTGAGATAGGGAATAATCGTAAATCGTAAATTATTTCTCCTATCCCTATTCTCCAAGTCCTCTATTTTGTCACGGAATATAATTTCAGCATTTTGTCGTTGCGACATAGCTTGGTCCAAATTTGACATGGTGTCCTCGTACAACAATAATTTTGTTTCAAGATCAATTATCTTTTGAGAGTTGGTTGTTATTTGAGTCAAGGCTGAGTTTATAGAGGCGTGCAAAATGTCAAAGCGTTTATCCAGTATTGGGAGGAGCTGTCGTGTGACTTCTTGCGCCATATCAAAGGCTGGCCCCTGCATAGAAACGGGGGAAAATTCAGGAGAGTGTGCTGGAGAAAGATTGGGAGGAGTGATAACCCCTTCTGAGAGTAGATCCTGTGATGGCGAGGGTGTCTCTTCCACCAGTGGAGCACAAGATTTTTGTTGTGCTTTTGTATTGTCTTTCGGTTGTTTCCCTTTAGACATCGTCAGTGTAGGTGGTCGTGACGATTGAGATTGTCTAGTCTGTCGTAGGTTCGTGGCCGAGGAGGACTTGTGAAGGTATTTGTCCATCTCTATATGGGTAGAGTGGGAGAGAGAGATCAGTTTCCCCAGGGAGGGTATCCAATTAATCTAGTTCATGTGGAGGCCCGGTGGACCCAGATAGGTCATCAGTACGAAAAAAGTCAGGGCCAAGTGTTCGGGGAAATATGGACCCGTAGCTTAGGGCGTCCCTAGGAATTATTTGTGCCGGCCGTGTTCCCCTGCCAAGCAAATATTAACTTTCAAAGCAACGTCTCTAGAATATCCGTAGAGAGGTTAAAACCTCAGGGCCAAATAGGTCGTATTGTCCGAGAATAAACAGTTTGTGAACCAGATGGATTGCCACACGAGGTCCTATTATGTATTATAAGAGCACTTTCAAAATGCCAGGCCCGTAGACAGGTTCAGGTCCAAACACCCCCTCTCAAGAACTCCAGGGAGCGTGGGGCAGGGATTGTACACCTGCAGCAGTGTGTATGTATCTGTGCAGCCTGGGATAACAGTCAAGAAGTCAGGCAGGCAGGGGGGCTCAGGCCTAAACCAAGGGCCACACACCAGGGTCTCAAGGGAGCAAAGATCACTTCCCTGTGGCAGTTTATATCTATGCTGTCTGGGGTGGCAATTTAGAAGCCCACAGAATCCCCTCCCATGGGAGCCCTCTGTCGTCTGTAGTTATTCAGGCAGGTAGGGAGGGAGGTGCAGGCCTAGACTCAGGGTCAGGCACCCCTTCCTAGGTACACCAGGGAGTGTGGGGCCAGGAGTGCTCACCTGTGGCAACTGGAGTTTGTGCTGTCCGGGAAGGCAGGTCCGCGATAGCGCTGGATCCCCTCTCTGCACACCAGCGCTCCCAGAGCAAAGTCCGTGATGGCGGTCGGACGCGATCCAAGATGGCGGGCCATGTAATGCGGTGCCGTGCACCAGGCAGTATTGCCCGACTTTCGGGCCAGTTCCGGCAGAACTTTTGGGGCTCCGAGATCCGCGTCCCCTGCAGGGTGCTACCAGATACCCGCCAGTGCCAGATGAGGTGCGGATGGCGCCGATATCCCCCAGCTAGCACCCGGTCTCCCGGAGTCTCTGTAAAATGCGGCCACTCGCGATGCCCCGCCCACCGGAAGTCCCACACACCAGTATTTTGTGACCGTGCTTGTAAGCCAAATCACGAAAGAGGTGCGAATCTATTCAACTTTTTTCTCTCTGTTTTAAATTACAAATACTGAAGCAAAATCCTGACCAAAATGCTGCCGTATGAATGAGGCCTTAGCGTGCCGAGCGCTGTCCGCAAATACTGTTTCCCATGATCCACGTGAATGTAGGTGACCAAGTTGGAAATGTCCTTATGTGGATATATATATATATATATATACACAACTGATTAAATAAAAGCAATGCAACCACAGAATTAGTGCAAGATTATTATTGCTGTGGTATTAAACAGAACAAAAGTGACATGAAACGTGGTGGGGAGGGGGGAGGGGGGGTCCCAGGAGAAAAAACCTCACCATGTTTGGTGCAAAACTACAGACATGGGTCGTGCCAGTCACTGAGGAGATGGAAGGTCGGCTGTATAAACAGATGGAGCACAGGCGGGTACTGTAGTGATGATGGGAGTTATAATCCTCCAGACAATAATTGGTGTCATGGTTCGGCTTCTACTGCAAAGGGGAGACATTGCCTCAATCTGTTGCAGGAAAACACTTCATTTTAAGAAAGCCAATTTCCCCAGGATGAGGGCGGCAATTCAGGATATGGACTGGGAAGAACTAATGTCATATAATGGGACAAATGATAAATGGGAGATTTTCAAATCTACTTTGGGTAATTATAGTGCAAAATGTATTCCTACAGGTAACAAGTATAAACGACTCAAATTAAACCCCACATGGCTTACACCTTCTGTGAAAGGGGCAATACATGACAAAAAAAGCGCATCTGAAAAATACAAATCTGAGGGTACAGCTGTAGCCTCTGTAAAATATAAAGAGCTTAATAAAACCTGTAAAAAGATAATAAAATCAGCAATGGTACATGTAGGACCCTTAACGAGTAGCTACATAGAGACATCAAAAGTTTGGATCGGTAGGGGTTCGGGTGCGGAGACCCCCACAGTTGCTGAAATAAAGGTGCAGAAGCGCCCTCGCTGAATGCCCTGCCCCCGTAGCTGTGATCGGCGCTCCCTGATGTACGTAGATGTGACCCGTCTTCAGCCTGACGAGGCGCGATGATCAACGCTGTCCTGTTTCCACATCTGTAGGGCCTAACTGTTGCCTGGTCAATGATATCTACAATATATTAGGCAGGGGTACACTTAATTTCCTACAACTACTGGCGTGTCATAGTACCAAGTACTGATGGGTGGGGGATTAAGGAGATGAGACCCACAACAAGTCTGTAAGACCAATGTCCAGAAGTTTTCAGCTACGCGCTTTGCCCTTTCAGTTGGTTCTCCTTGTAGAGTAGGTTTAGTGGTGACAGGAATTATAAAGCTTCTTCGCACGTGCACCAGTACACCCACCTCCCCGAAGAGAGCCAATCACAGATTAGCACATAGATATATATATATATATATATATATATATATATACTTACAAAATTACATTAGAATGGAAGCACGGATTAGTTTCAACGGTTCTGCTGCATGGGGACGTGGATATGAGGAACTGTAAGCTCATTGGACAATGGCAAACATGTGATCCCGAGGAAGCCACACTACACTGTGGGAGGTAAGGACACTCCACCGGGGAAAAGTGAGGACAAGCATCGGGAAAGAGCAGAAATGTTGCAGCGGATGATGGACAGGACTGAAGTTTTAAAACGCAAAACAACGGAAAAAATCGATACAATCCGTGTTTCCCTGTATAAATATGAACACTTCGACCGGGTGGGGAAAGGCGCAACAGTCCACAAGTACAATAATGATTGTCCCTCCGATAACAATTGTGCTGAACTTCAGGGATCGGGGGTGGTGGGGCAGAGTTTAAAACCCATGGCTTAGGCACCCACAGAGTGTGACCCGACTCTCGGACTCCAACTTGATGTTTTGGCAAAGACTCCAAAAAAAAAAAAGGATGGTAACTAGTCTGAAAAGGTCTTTATACGGACCTGAATGGGCTGACAGATCCACAAAAACTGACAGGAATAGGACCTGCCCTGAACTTTGCGGATCGGGAACTGCTAGAAAAACGGATGTATGCGTGGCCCTATAGAAATGAATGGCCCAGTGAACTATCCGCTACATAAATGGATTGCACCCCGAAGAAATGGACTGGTGTGTGCGTGAGATTTTACTCTGTCTCTAAATCCAAAATGTATGGCGCAAGATGTTAAATCGTAACAGAAATGATACCACCGACGGAGGTCGTCCGTCACCCACAGCCCGCAATGTTAGAAGGGTGTAGGGTTGTGAGCAAAGACCGTTCATAGCTCAAAAGAACAAATCCTGGAGACAAACGGACTCGACCAGGATGCCAGAATGTGAGGACATTATTTAGGTACATCCACACTGAGCAGATAGGACAGGGAACGGGTCAATATGACACATCTTGGGATCAGGGAGCCGAAACCATTCAAACAGTGCGACTACATGTAGAATTAGGAAGGGGGCACATTTTTTATTAAACCAACCAGTAAAAATTTGTTAGGGAGTTTTTTTTCTTCTCCTTAATATCTTGCTCTCGTTTTGCTTTTATCCTATTCTGATTCATATTGCAAACCCTCAATGTGTCCCAAGAGAACAGCCGCCGCTCCTCACAATCCTGTAGTTGGTTGCAGGACAACTTGCAATGGTGGCAGACGGCGGCCTACCCTTACCTGCTGACAGCCGCAACCGCAGACCTCTCTCCTGTGGCAGACATCTCCTTCCCCGGATCCGGCTGCTCTTCCCTGTAGTGTACGCTAGGGGGCATGCGCGTGCTCGTTCCCGGCCTTAAAAGGCTAGTGTGCGCATATCTAATCAATTATTCCCATATCACCCTGGATTTGAAAAATTGCCCTGCCCTTTCATTCCTTGCCTGAGCGTTCTTGTTGTTTTCCCATGTTCGTATTGCAAATAGTCCCCTAGTTGTATCCTGCTCCCAGTGTTCCCGTGCCCTGCTACCTGTATCCCGTGCCCTGCTACCTGTATCCCGTGCCCTGCTACCTGTATCCCGTGCTCTGCTACCTGTATCCCGTGCCCTGCTCCCAGTGTTCCCGTGCCCTGCTACCTGTATCCCGTCCCCTGCTACCTGTATCTCTTGCCCTGCTACCTGTATCCCGTGCCCTGCTCCCAGTGTTCCTGTGCCCTGCTACCTGTATCCTGTGCCCTGCTACCTGTATCCTGTGCTGTTTGTTCCTGACTCTTTCTAGTGTTGGAGTCGTGTTCTGTCATCTGCCACGCCTGCTGTTATACACCACGTCTGGTGTCATCTGCTACTCCTGGTATCATCCGCAACGTCTGGCGCTACCTGCCACGTCAAGTCCCATCCGTGCCAAAGCCTCTGCTACTGTCTGGACTATCTCAGGTAACCTTGTGCTATGAACTTTGTATAGACTTTGCATAGACTGCGACTTGGTCAGCTGCCCCTACGCTTTGGCGGAGCGGCCTAGTGGGTCCACACCCCTAGATTGTGACACAACAGGCTGCGATAGGAACTTCCCCCACTGATGTCTGCAATAGGACACAATGCTATGCCCTACGCCCTCAACCATTTGCCAGGATCAGGTGGAAAGTAAAGGGGCTGTACAGGATCAGACAAAAATGGCAGTTTCCTTCCAGAAACAGTGCCCCACATGCCCATGGTTGTGTCTGGTATTGCAGCTCCGCTCCATTTAAGTAAATAGGGCTGAGATGCCATACCACACGCAACCAATGGACAGGTGTGGCGCTGCTTTTGGAAGACCCCAGCCCCAGATAAAATACTTTACAATGCGATTGCTGGAATCTGTGGCTCATCCGCGGCTCATCTTGTTACCTATGTGTTAGGCAGGTAGTCCACTCGTGATAGCTTTCGGTACCTAATTTGGATCTCCAGAGACAGAGTGAAAGGTCAGAGCTCCTCTAAAAGACGTCCATACGCTCCGGCCGCTCATACACGACTCCTGACAAAAGGAGAACCAACCCGAATAACACAAGTTGGATAAGGAGTACTGGCGGTCCCCTAAGATTTGCCTTCTAGCTTTTACATAAGTGTCAACATCTACCGTACTTTGTCACGCAGAGCCAAACTCATCCCCACATCTGCTCTCCCTATGTGTCAGTTTGTATTGTAATACTTGCATTCTATTGAACAACCAGAAAAAAATGATAAAGTGTTTGAAATTGCTGCATTGCACGGGATTACGGTGGGAGAGACCCCCCAAAAATCTGCCGGACGATTTCACAAATATCAAGCGTGTCGTTTTTATGAATGAGCATAAATAACACACTGGTTTGGGCTGGGCCTCTGACAGAATCGGCTAGGATTTTTATTTATATATTAATATTGTATATGACGTGGCCCCCAAAAGGACAGAAATAACCTTTGGGGGGGGGGGCTGGATTATTTAATTTTACTAGATATTCCCCCTATAACAGGAAATGCTCTAGTATTGTCGTTATTATGGAACACCGAAAAACAAGTCACTCCAGAAGAAGGCCCCATAAAGTGTATTAACTGTCACTTAGACCTTATTCAGACGGCCGTGTTCGGTCCGTGATATATATGTACCGTATGTCGGCCGTATTTCCCAGACCGAGCTCCGTTCAGAGAGCCGGCTCCTAGCATCATCGTCATCTATGATTCCAGGAGTTACTGCTTCCTCGCGGGAATACGGTCCCGTACTGAAAACATGTTCTCAGCTGTCGATCCGGGAAATAAGGCAACGCACGGTCCGTATATATCACAGACCGAACATGGCCGTCTTGATAAGGCCGAATGGGTTTAAATAGATAAAATGTAGCATAAAAGAACAAATAATCCAGAAGCTAAGCGTAATAATGTGGGATCAGGATCAAACCTTTTGCTTGTAAAAATCGCTAAATATTTTCCACTATAGTTTATGAGTCTTCTCATGCCGTCGAAGATTCCGTTTCTGTGCGTAAGATTTTCCACATTCGGAACATGAAAACTGATTTTCACCTGTGTGAAATTTCTGATGCGCGACAAGTTCCGCTTTCCATGTAAAACGTTTTCCACAAATCAAACATGAGAAATGCTTTCCAGACGAATGGATTCTCAGATGCTTTCTAAAGTCAGATTTGTCAGCAAAAGATTTCCCACATTCAATACAGGAAAATATGGTCTCCCCCTTGTGAATTTTGCGATGTTTGAGGAGACCAGAGTTTTCCCTAAACTGTTTCCCGCACTCACAACAAGAATATGGTTTCTCCCCAGTGTGAATTCTCTGGTGTATTACAAGAAGAGACTTGCTGGAAAAACTTTTCCCACATTCATTACACAAAAAAGGCTTCTCCCCCGTGTGAGTTCTTTCATGGCGCACAACTTCAGATTTGGTTGCAAACGGCTTTCCACAGAAGAGACATGAAAATGGCTTCTCCCCCGTGTGAATTCTCTGGTGTTGTACAAGAGCTGACGAGTTGGTAAAACATCTTCCACACTCAGAACAAGAAAACGGCTTCTCCCCCGTGTGAATTCTTTGATGGAGTACAAGATGGGTTTTGCGCGCAAAGCACTTCCCGCAATCTGAGCAAGCATATGGTTTCTCCCCCGTGTGAACCCTCTCATGTTGAACCAATTTCGATTTGTGTGAAAACCCCTTTCCGCACTCAGAGCATGAAAATGGCTTCTCTTTGGTGTGACTTCTCATATGTTCGATGAGGCTAGACCTCATCACAAAATGTTTCCCGCATTCAGAACAAGAAAAGAGATTGACGCCTGTGTGAATCCTCTGATGTAGAACTAGACTAGACTTCTCTGCGTAACATTTTCCACACTCGGAACAAGAAAAAGGCTTCTCTCCCGTGTGATTCCGTTCGTGTCTTACAAGGTGATGTTTGTTTGTGAAGGATTTCCCACATGCAGAACAAGGAAATGGTTTCTCGCCCGTGTGCAGTCTCAGGTGCGTCGCAAGATGACGTTTGTGGGCAAAACATTTTCCACAAACAGAACAGGGGAACGGTTTCTCCCCTGTGTGACTTCTCTCATGTTCTACAAGGTTCGATCGGTATGGAAAACATTTGCCACACTCGGGGCATGAAAATCTCTTTTTGATTGTGTGATTTTTCTCATGTTCATCAAGACTGGCCTTGTCCTCCAAACAAATTTCACACTCCGAACACCGAAACTGCTCCGCCGTCTGAATTCTCTGATCCGTAATATCCTTAATGCTGGGACGACCTGTTGAATCCACACAAAAACAGACAGATTTTTGGTCCATCTCCCACTGACCTCAATGATAAAAAAACAAAATAGCCGATCGAGATGTCACCTACAATTAAAAAGCTATCCACCTGGGATACTTTTCTTAGGCTGGATTTACAGAGGATTTATTCGCCCAAAGACACAGCGACCAGATGTTGCTTTGAAGACTATGTAAACCTTTTTTTAATAAAACAACTTATTATACTATTTTAAGTAACTTTTCACTTTTGGTTTTTATTAAACAAAAATGTTTTACTTTTTGAGATAGAAGCCGTATCTTACGCTCAGAGCCGAATCCGTCAAGTCACTGGGGCTGATGGCTCGGATGACAGGCGGTCCTGCGTGTCTCTGACACCCCGGATCCACCGGTTATCGATCACATCTGAGTTCAGAGACACGCAGGATCCGCTGTCACCGGCAGCTAAACATGGATGAGGGAACTCCCTAACCGCTTAGCAAAAGTTCCCTCCAGACTGCCAGGACAGCAGAGGGAGAATATTTGCAGAAAACCATGTTCTTGCCGCAAAAAAAACATCCCCCGTCAGATGAATGGAACTGATCTTCAGCCACAGAAATTTCTGCAACAACTGCCGTGTGTAAATCCACCCTAAAAATAAGAGACTACTTTCATCCTTCGTACTCACCTGGGCTGACCGCTATAGGAGGTTTCTCCTCCTCATATTGTTGACCACCCCCCACAAACGTCAATTCTTCTTCTTCTGTATCTTCAACTTTAATAATGATCAGGTCTTCATACTAAAATCCGTAAAACACAGTTGATCATGATGCGATTAAATGTAGAACTATATAGATATGGGCGAGTTTCATCTACCTGGTTCTCTGGGGAACTGGAGTCTTCTTCTGGACAGTCCTGGGAACATGGAGGACGGGGACATCTCTCTGGTGGATTTCTACTACTGGATCCATCTGTAGGACGCACAGTGACTGAATACATAGTTATATGAGATGATTGGAGGATCTGGGTGACCCTCAAAACTAATATCTCATTTCTCATCAATGAACCCCTTGGCCACATCTATACAGCACAGCCATCAAGAAATTATTGCATCCCACCGTACATTTACCACATTTAGAAGCTGAGCCCGTGCCGTCACTTGCGTCATAACTGCCAAAACTGGCTGCAGCACCAAGGGATTAAAGTCTCCTCTTACCAGGTGGTGTGCGGTTCTGGTGGTCCTCCATCATTATGTCCTTGTATAGATCCCTCTTATCCGGTGATGTGCTGTTCTGGTGGTCCTCCATCATGGCCTCCTTGTACAGATCCCTCTTACCCGGTGGTGTGCGGTTCTGGGGGTCCTCCATCATGACCTCCTTGTGTTCTTCTATATACTCCCACTCCTCCATGGAGAAATAGACGGCGACATCCTGACATCTTATAGAAACCTGACACACAATGATACAGTCATCACCCAGACACATTATACCGTGTTATTATATAATGTCCCAGCATTCCTGGCAGTGTCACCTCTCCAGTCAGCAGCTCGATGATCTTGTGGGTGAGGTCCAGGATCTTCTCGTTGTTCCTCTCATGGATCAGTGAGTGAGGTGGAGGCTCTGAGGTTTTCTTCACTAAAGTGTAATCCTGTATATGGAGAGGGACCGAGATAAACATCATAATACTGTATATATACTCCCAGTCATGTCCCTGTTATTAATAGAGAAGAGTGATGTCATGTGACATATTCCCCAGAATCCTCACCTCTCTGGTCATGTCGCTGTGCTATTAATAGA
Organism: Rhinoderma darwinii; assembly: GCF_050947455.1. Lineage (NCBI taxonomy): Eukaryota > Metazoa > Chordata > Amphibia > Anura > Rhinodermatidae > Rhinoderma > Rhinoderma darwinii. Next base: position 100,834,351 of record NC_134697.1, on the reverse strand, counting down.
GAAGAGTGATGTCATGTGACATATTTCCCAGAATCCTCTCCTCTCCAGTCATGTCCCTGTGTTATTAAGAGAGGAGTGATGTCATGTGACATATTTCCCAGAATCCTCACCTCTCCAGTCATGTCCTGTGTTATTAATAGAGAAGAGTGATGTCATGTGACATCATTCCCAGAATCCTCTCCAGTCATGTCCCTGTGTTATTAATAGAGAAGAGTGATGTCATGTGACGTATTTCCCAGAATCCTCTCCTCCGGTCATGTCCCTGTGTTATTAATAGAGAAGTGATGTCATGTGACATCATTCCCAGAATCCTCTCCGGTCATGTCCCTGTGTTATTACTAGAGAAGAGTGATGTCATGTGACATCATTCCCAGAATCCTCTCCTCTCCAGTCATGTCCCTGTGTTATTAATAGAGAAGAGTGATGTCATGTGACATATTCCCCAGAATCCTCACCTCTCCGGCCATGTCTCTGTGTTATTAATAGAGAAGAGTGATGTCATGTGACATCTTTCCCAGAATCCTCCCCTCTCCGGTCATGTCCTGTGTTATTAATAGAGAAGAGTGATGTCATGTGACATATTTCCCAGAATCCTCACCTCTCCGGTCATGTCCCTGTGTTAGTAATAGAGAAGAGTGATGTCATGTGACATATTCCCCAGAATCCTCACCTCTCCGGCCATGTCTGTGTTATTAATAGAGAAGAGTGATGTCATGTGACATCTTTCCCAGAATCCTCACCTCTCCGGTCATGTCCCTGTGTTAGTAATAGAGAAGAGTGATGTCATGTGACATATTTCCCAGAATCCTCACCTCTCCAGTCATGTCCCTGTGTTATTAATAGAGAAGAGTGATGTCATGTGACATATTTCCCAGAATCCTCACCTCTCCAGTCATGTCCTGTGTTATTAATAGAGAAGAGTGATGTCATGTGACATCATTCCCAGAATCCTCACCTCTCCGGTCATGTCCTGTGATATTAATAGAGAAGAGTGATGTCATGTGACATTATTCCCAGAATCCTCACCCGGTGTTATTAATAGAGAAGAGTGATGTCATGTGACATATTTCCCAGAATCCTCACCTCTCCAGTCATGTCCTGTGTTATTAATAGAGAAGAGTGATGTCATGTGACATCATTCCCAGAATCCTCACCTCTCCGGTCATGTCCTGTGATATTAATAGAGAAGAGTGATGTCATGTGACATCATTCCCAGAATCCTCACCTCTCCAGTCATGTCCTGTGTTATTACTAGAGAAGAGTGATGTCATGTGACATCATTCCCAGAATCCTCTCCTCTCCAGTCATGTCCCTGTGTTATTAATAGAGAAGAGTGATGTCATGTGACATATTCCCCAGAATCCTCACCTCTCCGGCCATGTCTCTGTGTTATTAATAGAGAAGAGTGATGTCATGTGACATCTTTCCCAGAATCCTCCCCTCTCCGGTCATGTCCTGTGTTATTAATAGAGAAGAGTGATGTCATGTGACATATTTCCCAGAATCCTCACCTCTCCGGTCATGTCCCTGTGTTATTAATAGAGAAGAGCGATGTCATGTGACATATTTCCCAGAATCCTCACCTCTCCAGTCATGTCCCTGTGTTATTAATAGAGAAGAGTGATGTCATGTGACATCATTCCCAGAATCCTCACCTCTCCAGTCCTGTCCTGTGTTATTAATAGAGAAGAGTGATGTCATGTGACATATTTCCCAGAATCCTCACCTCTCCAGTCATGTCCTGTGTTATTAATAGAGACGAGTGATGTCATGTGACATATTTCCCAGAATCCTCACCTCTCCAGTCATGTCCCTGTGTTATTAATAGAGAAGAGTGATGTCATGTGACATATTTCCCAGAATCCTCACCTCTCCGGTCATGTCCTGTGTTATTAATAGAGAAGAGTGATGTCATGTGACATATTCCCAGAATCCTCACCTCTCCGGTCATGTCCCTGTGTTATTAATAGGGAAGAGTGATGTCATGTGACATATTTCCCAGAATCCTCTCCTCTCCAGTCATGTCCTGTGTTATTAATAGAGAAGAGTGATGTCATGTGACGTATTTCCCAGAATCCTCCCCTCTCCAGTCATGTCCTGTGTTATTAATAGAGAAGAGTGATGTCATGTGACATATTTCCCAGAATCCTCTCCTCTCCGGTCATGTCCTGTGTTATTAATAGAGAAGAGTGATGTCATGTGACATCATTCCCAGAATCCTCTCCTCTCCAGTCATGTCCCTGTGTTATTAAGAGAAGAGTGATGTCATGTGACATATTTCCCAGAATCCTCCCCTCTCCCGTCATGTCCTGTGTTATTAATAGAGAAGAGTGATGTCATGTGACATATTTCCCAGAATCCTCACCTCTCCGGTCATGTCCTGTGTTATTAATAGAGAAGAGTGATGTCATGTGACATATTTCCCAGAATCCTCACCTCTCCGGTCATGTCCCTGTGTTATTAATAGAGAAGAGTGATGTCATGTGACGTATTTCCCAGAATCCTCCCCTCTCCAGTCATGTCCCTGTGTTATTAATAGAGAAGAGTGATGTCATGTGACGTATTTCCCAGAATCCTCACCTCTCCAGACAGCCGGTTGAGGATCTCCAGGGTCCGGTTTATTATCTTCGCGGTCAGTAGATCCGGTTTGTGTTTTAGTGAATGACTCCAAAATGACGTCTGTAAATAAAGTAGCAGAACAGCTCGTTAGTCCTGATATATTGGGGATTGATCCTGAGACTAAATAACATTCGTTATTGGGGTGTCCAGAGCAGAAACCGCACATTCAATGTCTAAGAATTAAATTATTTATTAACCCCTCAAGGACCGGGCTAATTTCTTGGTTTTTCCTCGTTGCATCCTGGTGCTCATCTTTTTCTATGTAGTTGTATGAGACATTTTTGGTACATTTTACACTAATTTATGATATTCACGGAGATCTCCGCTCCATGTACCTGATGATCCTGAGGGACAGTCTCCTGTGGACAGTCCTGGGAATACGGAGGACGGGGACATCTCTGTGGTGAATTTCTCTCCCTGGATCCATCTGTAGGACACACAGTGACTGAATATATTGTTATATGTGATGATCAGATGATGGGAGGATCTGGGTGACCCTCAAACTGCTCTCCTGAACTCTACTCTTACCCGGTGATATGCGGTCCTGGTGGTCCTTCATCATGACGTCCTTGTTCAGATCCCTGGTACCCGATGGTGTACGGTTCCGGTGGTCCTTCATCATGACGTCCTTGGCTAGATCCCTCTTACCCGGTGGTGTGAGGGGCCGGTGGTCCTCCATCATTACGTCCTTGTTCAGATCCCTCTTACCCGGGGATGTGACGGGCCGGTGGTCCTCCATCATGACCTCCTTGTACAGATCCCTCTTACCCGGTGGTGTGCGGTTCCGTGGGCCTCCATCATGACCTTCTTGTACTGATCCTTCTTACCCGGTGGTGTTCGGTTCCTGTGGTCCTCCATCATGACCTCCTTGTACAGATCCCTCTTACTCGGAGGTGTGCAGTTCCGGTGGTCCTCCATCATAATGTCCTTGTACAGATCCCTCTTATCTGGTGATGTGCGGTCCCGGTGGTCCTCCATCATGATGTCCTTGTATAGATCCCTCTTACCCGGAGGTGTGCGCTTTTTGGTGGTCCTCCATCATGACATCCTTGTACAGATCCCTCTTACTCGGAGGTATGCGGTCCCGGTGGTCCTCCATCATGACGTCCTTGTACAGATCCCTCTTACCCGGTGGTGTGCGGTTCCGGTGGTCCTCCATCATGACGTCCTTGTACAGGTCCCTCTTACCCGGTGATGTGCGGTCCTGGTGATCCTCCATCATGACGTCCTTGTACAGATCCTTCTTACCCGGTGATGTGCGGTTCCAGTGGTCCTCCATCATGACGTTCTTGTACAGATCCCTCTTACCCGATGGTGTGCGGTTCCGGTTGTCCTCCATGACGTCCTTGTAGAGATCCCTCTTAACGGGTGGTGTGAGGCGCCGGTGGTCCTCCATCATGACGTCCTTGTACAGATCCTTCTTACCCGGTGATGTGCTGTTCCTGTGGTCCTCCATCATGACGTCCTTGTACAGGTCCCTCTTACCCGATGGTGTGCGGTTCCGGTGGTCCTCCATCATGGCCTCCTTGTACAGATCCCTCTTACCCGGAGGTGTGCGGTCCCGGTGGTCCTCCATCATGACCTCCTTGTACAGATCCCTCTTACCCGGTGGTGTGTGGTTCTGGTGGTCCTCCATCATGACGTCCTTGTACAGTTCCCTCTTACCCGATGTGCGGTTCCGGTGGTCCTCCATCATGACCTCCTTGTAGAGATCCCTCTTACCCGATGATGTGAGGGGCCGGTGATCCTCCATCATGACCTCCTTGTACAGATCCCTCTTACCCGGAGGTGTGTGGTTCCGGTGGTCCTCCATCATGACCTCCTTGTAGAGATCCTTGTGTTCTTCTATATACTCCCACTCCTCCATGGAGAAATAGACGGCGACATCCTGACATCTTATAGGAACCTGACACACAATGATACAGTCATCACCCAGACACATTATACCGTGTTATTATATAATGTCCCAGCATTCCCGGCAGTGTCACCTCTCCAGTCAGCAGCTCAATGATCTTGTGGGTGAGGTCCAGGATCTTTTGGTTGTTCCTCTCATGGATCAGTGAGTGAGGTGGAGGCTCCGTGGTGGGGCTCTGGGTCCTGCTCCGTCCTTATGGAGACGGCTGCTGGGGGTCACACTCTCTCCAGACGTCGTCTTCTCCTCTATGGTGAAGACCCCGATAACTATGATCTCACCCCTCTCTTCCAGAGACCCTCATGATAATTCCTCAGGTCCCTCACCTGTCCGGTCAGCAGGTACATCATCTCCTGGGTGAGGTTGGATATCCTCTCGGTCATGTCCGTGCTATGAGGAGTTCACACAGAAGATCCAGTTCTGGAGGAACATGAATGGAGATGACATTATGCAGCAGATAGACCTCCGTCCTGGGTCACGTAGTTCAGCTCAGGTAATTGTCTGTACAGGCCACATCAATACTGCAGGACAGGAAGGTTTGTCATGGGATGGACATCTAACTGAATGAGGAGCTCACACAACGCCGGCACGGAGCTATAAGCGTAAAGTGATTGATTCCGGTCTCGTGTCAAACCGAGGAGGAAAAAACTGAAAAAATGACAACGTTCAGGGACGTCCGACCCAAAGGGAACATGAAAAACCCTACAGGATAAGAGCGGACGCTGCAATCCACACAACTGGCGCCAAATCTCGTGCAGTTCTTCTATTTTCACCAGTTGGGATCGTCACGCGCCTAAATTTAGACACAATTCTGAACGTGTGAACAGGACCGCTGCTCCGACCTAGATGTCCGCTCCTCCCTCAAGTGACACGACGCGTTTCAGGTCCTGAGAGTGGGACTATACACCGGTCTACAGCGGGGGTTGTGAACGTTTGGCGTCAATCACTAACGATTATAATTTCACCTGTTCTTGTATAAATCGCCATAAACCGTAGTTTTGACCCGTGCTCGATACCCTCCAGGCATTGTATGGTTGCTCCGGCAACTATCGGCCAGCGCGCAGGAGCGTCTCCATGCCAGTTCGGATGGAGGCTACTATATACAGTATATATATATTTATGGGGTCTCAATATATGTAGCCACGCCCTCTTGTATAAGCCACGCCCACTGCTCAGGTCTCCCTGGTCATTACCTCTAGCAGACACCGGCTCTGAGGAGGAACAGTAGAGGTAAGAATCCCCAAATCACTCCATGGAATGAAGCAGTCTATAATGGCCACAACAAAATGGCCGCCGCAGTTCTGCGCGTTACCTCCGCTATCTAGCAGCTGTTACCAGTCTGCTCATCCCTCTATAATCCAGGACCAGCGAGCGCCTTCTCCAGGTCCCTGCATTTTCTGATAGGTAATATACATGTTATCCATTCCTAGCAGGTGATGTCAGATATTCCGTATATAACGATCCGTATACGTCGCTGCCGCTCCACTGCTGCTCCAGCCGTATTGTTATTTGATAAACATATAGACTACAACTCCCGGTATGCATTGCAGCGCTGGAGCGCCGCGTCCAAAATAGGCCACGGTGATGACGTCAGAGACCTACAGGCAGCTTCTCCATTGGTAGTAAAGACATGGTCATGTGACTATTCGTCCTATCCATAATGGGAGCTAGCCACGCCCCATTGCAGAACTCTTCCCCCTGAATGATCACATGCTCGTGACGTCATCAAGGTCCTGGAGCCGTTGCCCCCATTTCCGGGTTGAGTTCCGGGACTCCCGGTGGAGAGGTGAGTGAGGGCTCGCGGTACGTTATTGTCGTGTTTGTGGCGCTGTTCGGAGCCTGTGGTCTCTCACACTCGTCCCTGGCGCTGTGTGGGGGGCAGGGTGGGTGCATTGCTGTACATTGGGGGTGTATGGGGCAATGTGGAGACATAAAGTGGCGTACATCACCCGTAAGCGCCAGCAGTAAACCGTACACCATGCGCTGCGCCAGTTATGTACCGGAGGCCTCCGTACGCCGTTCTCTCCCGGACGCCGTAACGTCTTGTTTTATTGTCGGTATCGCGGTATGACGGCTCGCTGTGTGCGGGACGCGTTGTGGTTATTGCGGCGCCGTCTATTATACCATATAATGTACGGGGAAAATAACTCGTGGGGTGAAATGGGCAATAAACCGCGGTTCCTCCATTGTGTTTTGGGTTCACCGTGCGGTAATAACATGGCGTTCCCTCGTTCTGCGGTCTCCGGTGACGGACGATCTCTCGCTCTCTTTTATGTTTTGCTTCTTTTACGAAGAAAAAAAATGAATTGTTAAAAACCAAATGAGTTTTGTGTCCGTTTTCTCTCCGGAACGTTCTTCTCTTTCTGAGCGTTCGTGTTTTCCGGATGAGCTGCGCTTCTTATTGGCGCCGTTTTGGGCCACATGAGGCTCTTTTTTTTTTTTAACTTCTTAGTTTTTTTTATTAAATTTGTTTTGTGGGACAGGAATTGTGCCCGTTTTCCTTGTTGCGACGTTGGCCGTGCGGTTTTCTGACCCCGTTAGTTCAGAGTCTTCCGGGCGCGCTGACACCAGCGCTGGTTCATCTTCTACTTCTGAGGAAAATGTCTTTTTCTTTGAATATTCCTGGGTGAATCTCCGGCCGTTTCTCGCTCGCGCTGCCATATTAATCAGAAATAATCGACCCTATAAATAGCCAGAGATCTATAAATCTAACCTGTGACTACCGACCATGCGGTGTTGTGGACGTTACTGGATAGAGAGACTGACCGCAGACCAAATACATTCCAGACCGCAGCCGGTTGTACTCCGATAGACCCCGATATCCCATCCACATCATAGACTAGTAGAGGCCGAGGGGGGTATCAATATCTGGAAACAGCAGAAGAGAAAGCCGTGCGGGCTCCGCCACAAAGACCCGGACACGCGTTTCGCTGTGAGTGCTTCCTCAGGGGTCTGTGCTCAGTCCACGACATGTCCGGTCCTTATGTAGTGCAGTGATAGGTGTATCCAGGTGTACAGCGTCGCCATGATGGAGCGCACATCCGGATCCCTGACGGGAGTTCTGGACATGCGCAGTGCGTGAGGGGGCCGTGCATCGCCGCCAGCGACAAAAACCGGCGGGCACGGCTGGAGACGGGTCTAATAGAGATGGCAGTATCAGATGTTCTAGTGCGGACAGAGCTGTTTTGTCCACCATTCGTAGTAATCATGAGAATAGAAAGAAGGTGGAGTAGAAACAAGTGTGACGTAATATTAGAAAATCTATAAACACGTGAAAGAATAAATGAACATCTATCAAACGCATAAACATGACATCGCGACACAAAGCAGTGGACAAACCAAATCTAAATGTGGGGTTAAAAATAACCCGTACAAAGTGCATTATCCCAAAGAGAATGTATAGAATAAAAAATATAGGGAGAGGGTGTGATAGGAGTGTGATAGGGGTGTGATAGGAGAGTGATAGGGGTGTGATAGGAGAGTGATAGGAGAGTGATAGGAGTGTGATAGGAGTGTGATAGGAGAGTGATAGGAGAGTGATAGGAGAGTGATAGGAGAGTGATAGGGGAGTGATAGGAGAGTGATAGGAGAGTGATAGGAGAGTGATAGGAGAGTGATAGGAGAGTGATAGGGGAGTGATAGGGGTGTGATAGGGGTGTGATAGGAGAGTGATAGGAGAGTGATAGGAGAGTGATAGGAGAGTGATAGGGGTGTGATAGGAGTGTGATATGGGTGTGATAGGAGAGTGATAGGAGAGTGATAGGGGTGTGATAGGAGAGTGATAGGAGAGTGATAGGAGAGTGATAGGAGAGTGATAGGAGAGTGATAGGAGAGTGATAGGAGAGTGATAGGAGAGTGATAGGAGAGTGATAGGGGAGTGATAGGGGTGTGATAGGGGTGTGATAGGAGAGTGATAGGAGAGTGATAGGAGAGTGATAGGAGAGTGATAGGGGTGTGATAGGAGTGTGATATGGGTGTGATAGGAGAGTGATAGGGGTGTGATAGGAGAGTGATAGGAGAGTGATAGGAGAGTGATAGGGGTGTGATAGGAGAGTGATAGGAGAGTGATAGGGGTGTGATAGGAGAGTGATAGGGGTGTGATAGGAGTGTGATAGGAGAGTGATAGGGGTGTGATAGTGGAGTGATAGGGGAGTGATAGGAGTGTGATAGGAGTGTGATAGGGGTGTGATAGGAGAGTGATAGGGGAGTGATAGGAGAGTGATAGGAGAGTGATAGGGGTGTGATAGGAGAGTGATAGGGGTGTGATAGGAGAGTGATAGGGGTGTGATAGTGGAGTGATAGGGGAGTGATAGGAGTGTGATAGGAGTGTGATAGGAGTGTGATAGGAGTGTGATAGGAGAGTGATAGGGGTGTGATAGGAGAGTGATAGGGGTGTGATAGGGGTGTGATAGGAGAGTGATAGGAGAGTGATAGGGGTGTGATAGGAGAGTGATAGGGGTGTGATAGGGGTGTGATAGGAGAGTGATAGGAGAGTGATAGGAGAGTGATAGGGGTGTGATAGGAGAGTGATAGGGGTGTGATAGGGGTGTGATAGGGGAGTGATAGGGGTGTGATAGGAGAGTGATAGGGGTGTGATAGGGGTGTGATAGGGGTGTGATAGGGGTGTGATATGAGTGTGATAGGAGAGTGATAGGGGTGTGATAGGAGAGTGATAGGGGTGTGATAGGAGTGTGATAGGGGTGTGATAGGGGTGTGATAGGAGAGTGATAGGAGTGTGATAGGAGTGTGATAGGAGTGTGATAGGAGTGTGATAGGAGAGTGATAGGGGTGTGATATGAGTGTGATAGGAGAGTGATAGGGGTGTGATAGGAGAGTGATAGGGGTGTGATAGGAGTGTGATAGGGGTGTGATAGGGGTGTGATAGGAGAGTGATAGGAGTGTGATAGGGGTGTGATAGGAGAGTGATAGGAGAGTGATAGGAGAGTGATAGGAGAGTGATAGGGGAGTGATAGGAGAGTGATAGGGGTGTGATAGGAGTGTGATAGGAGTGTGATAGGGGAGTGATAGGAGAGTGATAGGGGAGTGATAGGAGAGTGATAGGAGAGTGATAGGAGAGTGATAGGAGAGTGATAGGGGAGTGATAGGAGAGTGATAGGAGAGTGATAGGAGAGTGATAGGGGTGTGATAGGAGAGTGATAGGGGTGTGATAGGAGTGTGATAGGGGTGTGATAGGGGTGTGATAGGAGAGTGATAGGAGAGTGATAGGAGTGTGATAGGAGTGTGATAGGAGAGTGATAGGAGAGTGATAGGGGTGTGATAGGGGTGTGATAGGAGAGTGATAGGGGAGTGATAGGGGAGTGATAGGGGAGTGATAGGAGTGTGATAGGAGTGTGATAGGAGAGTGATAGGAGAGTGATAGGGGTGTGATAGGGGAGTGATAGGAGAGTGATAGGGGTGTGATAGGAGTGTGATAGGGGTGTGATAGGAGAGTGATAGGAGAGTGATAGGAGAGTGATAGGGGTGTGATAGGAGAGTGATAGGGGTGTGATAGGAGTGTGATAGGGGTGTGATAGGAGAGTGATAGGGGTGTGATAGGAGAGTGATAGGAGAGTGATAGGAGAGTGATAGGAGAGTGATAGGGGAGTGATAGGGGTGTGATAGGGGTGTGATAGGAGAGTGATAGGAGAGTGATAGGAGAGTGATAGGGGTGTGATAGGAGAGTGATAGGGGTGTGATAGGAGTGTGATAGGGGTGTGATAGGAGAGTGATAGGGGTGTGATAGGAGAGTGATAGGAGAGTGATAGGGGTGTGATAGGAGAGTGATAGGGGTGTGATAGGAGTGTGATAGGGGTGTGATAGGAGAGTGATAGGGGTGTGATAGGAGAGTGATAGGAGAGTGATAGGAGAGTGATAGGAGAGTGATAGGGGAGTGATAGGGGTGTGATAGGGGTGTGATAGGAGAGTGATAGGGGTGTGATAGGAGAGTGATAGGGGTGTGATAGGGGTGTGATAGGGGTGTGATAGGAGAGTGATAGGGGTGTGATAGGAGAGTGATATGGGTGTGATAGGAGAGTGATAGGGGTGTGATAGGAGAGTGATAGGAGAGTGATAGGGGTGTGATAGGGGTGTGATAGGAGAGTGATAGGGGTGTGATAGTGGAGTGATAGGGGAGTGATAGGGGAGTGATAGGGGTGTGATAGGGGTGTGATAGGAGAGTGATAGGGGTGTGATAGGGGAGTGATAGGGGAGTGATAGGGGTGTGATAGGAGAGTGATAGGAGAGTGATAGGGGAGTGATAGGGGTGTGATAGGAGTGTGATAGGAGTGTGATAGGAGTGTGATAGGAGAGTGATAGGGGAGTGATAGGGGAGTGATAGGGGAGTGATAGGGGAGTGATAGGAGAGTGATAGGAGAGTGATAGGGGTGTGATAGGAGAGTGATAGGAGAGTGATAGGGGTGTGATAGGGGTGTGATAGGGGTGTGATAGGAGAGTGATAGGGGTGTGATAGGGGAGTGATAGGAGTGTGATAGGGGTGTGATAGGAGTGTGATAGGGGTGTGATAGGAGAGTGATAGGGGTGTGATAGGGGTGTGATAGGGGTGTGATAGGGGTGTGATAGGAGAGTGATAGGGGTGTGATAGGAGAGTGATATGGGTGTGATAGGAGAGTGATAGGGGTGTGATAGGAGAGTGATAGGAGAGTGATAGGGGTGTGATAGGGGTGTGATAGGAGAGTGATAGGGGTGTGATAGTGGAGTGATAGGGGAGTGATAGGGGAGTGATAGGGGTGTGATAGGGGTGTGATAGGAGAGTGATAGGGGTGTGATAGGGGAGTGATAGGGGAGTGATAGGGGTGTGATAGGAGAGTGATAGGAGAGTGATAGGGGAGTGATAGGGGTGTGATAGGAGTGTGATAGGAGTGTGATAGGAGAGTGATAGGGGAGTGATAGGGGAGTGATAGGGGAGTGATAGGGGAGTGATAGGAGAGTGATAGGAGAGTGATAGGGGTGTGATAGGAGAGTGATAGGAGAGTGATAGGGGTGTGATAGGGGTGTGATAGGGGTGTGATAGGGGTGTGATAGGAGAGTGATAGGAGAGTGATAGGGGAGTGATAGGGGTGTGATAGGGGTGTGATAGGAGAGTGATAGGGGTGTGATAGGGGTGTGATAGGGGAGTGATAGGAGAGTGATAGGGGAGTGATAGGGGAGTGATAGGAGAGTGATAGGGGTGTGATAGGGGTGTGATAGGGGTGTGATAGGAGAGTGATAGGAGAGTGATAGGGGTGTGATAGGGGTGTGATAGGGGTGTGATAGGAGAGTGATAGGAGCTTAGTTCAGTTATTTCTGTCCCCCTTTTCATAATATTCAGAGAATCTCTAGTGACTGGTATAGTGCCAAGGGACTGGCGCAGGGCAAATGTGGTGCCTATTTTCAAAAAGGGCTCTAGGTCTTCCCCGGGTAATTATAGACCAGTAAGCTTAACATCCATCGTGGGGAAAATGTTTGAGGGGCTATTGAGGGACTATATACAGGATTATGTGACAATAAATAGCATTATAAGTGACAGCCAGCACGGTTTTACAAAGGACAGAAGCTGTCAAACTAACCTAATCTGTTTTTATGAAGAGGTGAGCAGAAGTCTAGACAGAGGGGCCGCTGTGGATTTAGTGTTTTTAGACTTTGCAAAGGCATTTGACACTGTCCCCCATAGACGCCTAATGGGTAAATTAAGGACTATAGGTTTAGAAAATATAGTTTGTAATTGGATTGAGAATTGGCTCAAGGACCGTATCCAGAGAGTTGTGGTCAATGATTCCTACTCTGAATGGTCCCCGGTTATAAGTGGTGTACCCCAGGGTTCAGTGCTGGGACCACTATTATTCAACTTATTTATTAATGATATAGAGGATGGGATTAATAGCACTATTTCTATTTTTGCAGATGACACCAAGCTATGTAATATAGTTCAGACTATGGAAGATGTTCATGAATTACAGGCAGATTTAAACAAACTAAGTGTTTGGGCGTCCACTTGGCAAATGAAGTTTAATGTAGATAAATGTAAAGTTATGCATCTTGGTACCAACAACCTGCATGCATCATATGTCCTAGGGGGCGCTACACTGGCGGATTCACTTGTTGAGAAGGATCTGGGTGTAATAATCTGCAGCATCATATGTCCTAGGGGGCGCTACACTGGCGGATTCACTTGTTGAGAAGGATCTGGGTGTACTTGTAAATCATAAACTCAATAACAGCATGCAGTGTCAATCAGCTGCTTCAAAGGCCAGCAGGATATTGTCGTGTATTAAAAGAGGCATGGACTCGCGGGACAGGGATGTAATAATGCCACTTTACAAAGCATTAGTGAGGCCTCATCTAGAATATGCAGTTCAGTTCTGGGCTCCAGTTCATAGAAAGGATGCCCTGGAGTTGGAAAAAATACAAAGAAGAGCAACGAAGCTAATAAGGGGCATGGAGAATTTAAGTTATGAGGAAAGATTGAAAGAATTAAACCTATTTAGCCTTGAAAAAAGAAGACTAAGGGGGGACATGATTAACTTATATAAATATATTAATGGCACATACAAAAAATATGGTGAAATCCCGTTCCTTGTAAAACCCCCTCAAAAAACAAGGGGGCACTCCCTCCGTCTGGAGAAAAAAAGGTTCAAGCTGCAGAGGCGACAAGGCTTCTTTACAGTGAGAACTGTGAATTTATGGAATAGCCTACCGCAGGAGCTGGTCACAGCAGGGACAGTAGACACCGCAGGAGCCGTCACAGCAGGGACAGGAGACACCGCAGGAGCCGTCACAGAAGGGACAGGAGACACCGCAGGAGCCGTCACAGCAGGGACAGTAGACACCGCAGGAGCTGGTCACAGCAGGGACAGTAGATGGCTTTAAAAAAGGGTTAGATAATTTCCTAGAACAAAAAAAATATTAGCTCCTATGTGTAGAAATTTTTCCTTCCCTTTTCCCTTCCCTTGGTTGAACTTGATGAACATGTGTCTTTTTTCAGCCGTACTAACTATGTAACTATGTAAGTGATAGGGGTGTGATAGGAGTGTGATAGGGGTGTGATAGGAGAGTGATATGGGTGTGATAGGAGAGTGATATGGGTGTGATAGGAGAGTGATAGGGGTGTGATAAGAGAGTGATAGGGGAGTGATAGGGGTGTGATAGGAGTGTGATAGGAGAGTGATAGGAGAGTGATAGGGGAGTGATAGGGGAGTGATAGGGGAGTGATAGGAGAGTGATAGGGGAGTGATAGGGGTGTGATAGGAGAGTGATAGGGGTGTGATAGGAGAGTGATAGGAGAGTGATAGGAGAGTGATAGGGGTGTGATAGGAGAGTGATAGGGGTGTGATAGGAGAGTGATAGGAGAGTGATAGGGGAGTGATAGGGGTGTGATAGGGGTGTGATAGGGGAGTGATAGGGGTGTGATAGGAGATTGATAGGGGTGTGATAGGAGAGTGATATGGGTGTGATAGGAGAGTGATAGGGGTGTGATAGGAGAGTGATAGGAGAGTGATAGGAGAGTGATAGGGGAGTGATAGGGGAGTGATAGGAGAGTGATAGGAGAGTGATAGGAGAGTGATAGGGGTGTGATAGGGGAGTGATAGGAGAGTGATAGGAGAGTGATAGGGGTGTGATAGGGGTGTGATAGGAGAGTGATAGGAGAGTGATAGGAGAGTGATAGGAGAGTGATAGGAGAGTGATAGGGGTGTGATAGGAGAGTGATATGGGTGTGATAGGAGAGTGATAGGGGTGTGATAAGAGAGTGATAGGGGTGTGATAGGAGAGTGATAGGAGAGTGATAGGGGTGTGATAGGAGAGTGATAGGGGAGTGATAGGGGTGTGATAGGAGAGTGATAGGGGTGTGATAGGAGTGTGATAGGGGTGTGATAGGGGTGTGATAGGGGTGTGATAGGGGTGTGATAGGAGTGTGATAGGGGTGTGATAGGAGAGTGATATGGGTGTGATAGGAGAGTGATAGGGGTGTGATAGGAGAGTGATAGGGGTGTGATAGGAGAGTGATAGGGGTGTGATAGGGGTGTGATAGGGGTGTGATAGGGGTGTGATAAGAGAGTGATAGGGGTGTGATAGGAGAGTGATAGGGGAGTGATAGGAGTGTGATAGGAGAGTGATAGGGGTGTGATAGGAGAGTGATAGGGGTGTGATAGGAGTGTGATAGGAGTGTGATAGGGGTGTGATAGGAGAGTGATATGGGTGTGATAGGAGAGTGATAGGGGTGTGATAGGGGTGTGATAGGAGTGTGATAGGGGTGTGATAGGAGAGTGATATGGGTGTGATAGGAGAGTGATATGGGTGTGATAGGAGAGTGATAGGGGTGTGATAGGAGTGTGATAGGAGTGTGATAGGAGAGTGATAGGAGAGTGATAGGAGAGTGATAGGGGAGTGATAGGAGTGTGATAGGAGAGTGATAGGGGTGTGATAGGAGAGTGATAGGGGTGTGATAGGAGAGTGATAGGAGAGTGATAGGAGAGTGATAGGGGAGTGATAGGAGAGTGATAGGGGAGTGATAGGGGTGTGATAGGAGAGTGATAGGGGTGTGATAGGAGAGTGATAGGGGTGTGATAGGAGAGTGATAGGGGAGTGATAGGGGAGTGATAGGAGAGTGATAGGGGAGTGATAGGAGTGTGATAGGAGAGTGATAGGGGAGTGATAGGAGTGTGATAGGAGTGTGATAGGAGTGTGATAGGAGTGTGATAGGGGTGTGATAGGAGTGTGATAGGAGTGTGATAGGGGTGTGATAGGAGTGTGATAGGAGTGTGATAGGGGTGTGATAGGAGAGTGATAGGGGTGTGATAGGGGTGTGATAGGGGTGTGATAGGGGTGTGATAGGAGTGTGATAGGGGTGTGATAGGAGAGTAATAGGGGTGTGGTAGGGGTGTGACATATTTTCTAAAATAAACAACTTAAAAGTACGATATTAAATAAACAAAAGAAGCCCCCGCACCGTCAAGTAAATAATGGCATAGCAAGGAGATCGGCAGATTTTCACTCCCACGTTCTATCGCTTTACAGAATATGCAAATGACTTGGATCCAATCTCCACTATTGAGGCGATCGGACATGAGGAAAGACTAGACGAAGACCTAAACATGACATTCCAATACAAATAGTACAACAAGCCAGAAAGTGGATCATAAAAAGGGAGCAAAACTCCATGTGTCATGAAGTCCATCCGTTTCATTGATCCCAACAGGACAATCCACGTGCACTCTTTCTGTGCCAAAACCCTCTTCCCATTGCCGCCCCTGATGCCACAATGTATTTTTATCAATCCCCCGTACCGATAAAGTTCTCTCTTCCGGACGCGGCGATACCAGTGGTGTTTAATTATCTACTTATTAGCAAAATGTTTTTTTATTTTAATATATATATTTGCGTGAATCTCCATGCGGGACGTGAACCGCCCATTTCTTGCTCATGCTACGATATTAATGTTTGATTTTTTGACGGCTGAATAGGAGTACAAAGATGGCGGACCTGAGGGCCTTCATCAGGCTAACAATGACCACCATCTGCACCCCCGGGCACTGGGGAGTGATGGGCTATTGGAGGGGGCTGCGCTCTTGGATGCTGTGATCACTATTGACCACGGATCTGAGTGGAGTTCTCTTCGATCCCCGCCATTGGTGAGGTGTATGTGACCCCTCTCTGTACCCCCCTTGGCGGCTGTAACGTACAGTGCCGGATCGTGTCGTCTCACCAGCCACTTACAGAAGGGCTCTCCATTCTGGCTCATGAAGGGGGGGGGTGCCCTCTGACGCCCGTCCGCCCTTTGACGCCTGCCCTCTGCCGCTCGCCCCCGCCCTTTGACGCCTGCCCTCTGCCGCTCGCCCGCCCTTTGACGCCTGCCCTCTGCCGCTCGCCCGCCCTTTGACGCCTGCCCTCTGCCGCTCGCCCACCCTCTGCCGCTCGCCTGCCGCTCGCCCGCCCTCTGCTGCTCGCCCACTCTCTGCCGCTCGCCCGCCCTCTGCTGCTCGCCTGCCGCTCGCCCGCCCTCTGCCGCTCGCTTTCCCTCTGCCGCTCGCCTGCCCTCTGACGCCCCGCCCACCCTCTGACGCCCGCCCACCCTCTGACGCCCGCCCACCCTCTGACGCCCGCCCACCCTCTGACGCCCGCCCTCCCTCTGACGCCCGCCCTCCCTCTGACGTCCGCCCACCCTCTGACGCCCGCCCTCCCTCTGCCGCTCGCCTACCCTTTGCCGCCGGTTCAAGTTATAACGTCTTACGTTGCGAGAAGACGGCGCTCGGCAGCCCCATAGGAATGAATGGAATGAGTGGCCGATCATGCCCAGTACCGCTCCATTCATATCGGGCTCACAGGATCGATAAGCTCGTGTTCGGTGGGGGTCCCAGCGGTCAGGCCCCACTGATTAGATATTAATCACCTGTCATGTGGACAGGTCATAAATATTGATTATGTCCCCTGTTTTGCTGGAGGGCGGGGCCTTGGCGCTGGAGGGCGGGGCCTTGGCGCTGGAGGGCGGGGTCCTTCAGAGGGTGAGTGGATTATTTTACACCTTCTCCTGACCTGCTGCCGATAAATCTCTTGGATAACCATTTTAACCCCTGAAGGTCTGGGCCATTTTTTGATCGTTTTTCACTTCCCGCTTTCCATGAGCGACAACCTTTCCGTCTATAGAGCGGTGCGGGGGATTAGGCCACATGCACACGACGGTATTTTTTATCATTCTGTAAATACGGATCCGTAAATCATCCGCATATACAGAACGGTGTCCGTAGTTCATCCGTATTTACAGATCCACAAAAAAAACGGGGAGGAATCTTGGGTAATCCCCTGGCGTCGCCTAGCAACGCTTCTGTAACTACAGGTGCACATTCGCAGCCGTCCGTAATTACGGAAGCGCCATAGACTATAAATGTTGCATCATTTCTACGGCACGGACACTATAAATATTCTGTAAAGCGATAGAACGTGGGAGTGAAAATCTGCCGATGTTGATTCCGACATTTTTGGGTTTCGTTTTTACGTCTTTTACCGCGTCATAAAAGCAACAACGTCTCTCTCTTCTGCGGCTCGTTACCATTACGGGGTTAATTTATATCCATTTTCATTTTACTTCTTTAAAAACACAAAAACTTTTAGTTAAGAAAAAAATATTTTCGTTTCAGCGCGTCCCGAGAGGCAGAACTTTTTCCGTGCATTGGGCGCAGTGAGGGCGCGTTTTTGCGGGACGAGCTGTGGCTTTTATCCGCCCCACTTGTTGGTACATCCGTTTTTTTTGATCGCTTCTTATTTATATTATTTGTGAGACCTGATGTGACCAAAAAACAGCGATTTTGTCGTTTTGAATCGGAGATCGCCGCAGGACTTCATCTTCAGGGGGTCATTGCTGCCCCGACTCCTGGAGCGGACACGTGGAGAGCGGCCGGCCCCCCGGACTCCCCCTCTGCCCGCTCATCCTGAAGGAAGTTTCACATGGGGATTTTTGTTGTTTCCTGGTCTATATTAACCCCTTCCCGCCGCAGCCCTTTTTCAGATTTTCATTTTCGTTTTTTCCTCCCCACCTTCCAAAGGCCATAACACCTTTATTTTTCCGTCGATATTGTCCTATGAGGGCTTGATTTTTGCGGGACGAGTTGTAGTTTTTCGTAGCCCCATTTATTGTACCGCATAATGTACTTGGAAACGGGAAAAAAATTATTTGTGGCGTAGAAAATGAAAAAAACAGCAATTCCGCCATGGTTTTTTGCGCGCCATTTTTACGCAATTCACTGTACAATTAAAACATGTTAATTTTATTCTATGGGTCAATACGATTACGCTGATACCAAATATGTGTCGTTATTTCTATATTTCTATATCGCCAAATTCCGAGAGCCGTAACTTTTTTATTTTTGCGTCGATGAAGTGGTATAAGGGCTTATTTTTTGCGGGATAAGCTGTCGTTTTTACTAATACCATTTTGGGTTACATGCGACGGTTTGATCACTTTTTACTTCATTTTTTGTGGGAGATGCGGTGACCAAAAAATAGAGATTCTGGCGTTTACATTTTTTTTTTTACGGCGTTCACCGTGCGGGTTAAATAATGATATATTGTGATAGTTCAGACTTTTACGGATGCGGCGATACTAATTATGTTTATTTAATTTTTGAACTTTTAATTTATTTTTATTTATTTTTTACACAAAAAAAACAACTTTATTTAACTCATTAAAGCGCGATCCCACTCGTAACCCGGAAGTGTTGGCTGTAACACACAGCCGACACGCTCGCTCTATGGAGCCCGTGAGCCCGCTCCATATTCCCCTACCCGGCGTGCGCCGTATATATACGGCGGATGTCGGGAAGGGGTTAACCCCTTAATGACAAGCCATTTTTTAAAAATTTATCCATCGTTGCATTCTAAGAGCGATAGCTTTTTATTTTTGCGTGGACATCGCAGTATAAGGTCTTGTGTTTTGCGGGACAATTTGTAATTTTTAAAGAGTCTCTGTCACCACATTATAAGTGGCCTATATTGTACATGATGTGATCGGAGCTGTAATGTAGATAACAGTGGTCCTAGTAATAAAGAGGCTGTCACCACATTATAAGTGGCCTATCTTGTTACATGATGTGATCGGAGCTGTAATGTAGATAACAGTGGTCCTAGTAATAAAGAGGCTGTCACCACATTATAAGTGGCCTATCTTGTACATGATGTGATCGGCGCTGTAATGTAGATAACAGTGGTCCTAGTAATAAAGAGGCTGTCACCACATTATAAGTGGCCTATCTTGTTACATGATGTGATCGGAGCTGTAATGTAGATAACAGTGGTCCTAGTAATAAAGAGGCTGTCACCAGATTATAAGTGTCCTCTATCCTACATAATGTGATCATTGCTGTAATGTAGATAACAGTGGTCCTAGTAATAAAGAGGCTGTCACCAGATTATAAGTGTCCGGTCTCCTACATAATGTGATCAGCGCTGTAATGTAGATAACAGTGGTCCTAGTAATAAAGAGGCTCTGTCACCACATTATAAGTGGCCTATATTGTACATAATGTGACTAGCGCTGTAATGTAGATAACAGTGGTCCTAGTAATAAAGAGGCTGTCACCAGATTATAAGTGTCCTCTCTCCTACATAATGTGATCATTGCTGTAATGTAGATAACAGTGGTCCTAGTAATAAAGAGGCTGTCACCAGATTACAAGTGTCCTGTCTCCTACATAATGTGATCAGCGCTGTAATGTAGATAACAGTGGTCCTAGTAATAAAGAGGCTTTCACCAGATTATAAGTGGCCTGTCTCCTACATAATGTGATCAGCGCTGTAATGTAGATAACAGCAGTGGTTTTTATTTTGAAAAACGATCATTTTTGAGCAAGTTATGAGCTAGTTTAGATTTATGCTAATGAGTATCTCAATGAACAACTGGGCGTGTTTTTACTTTTTACCAACTGGGTGTTGTGGAGAGAAGTGTATGAGGCCGACCAATCAGTGACCAATCAGCGTCCTGCACTTCCCAGTGTGATTGTGCAGTGAAAGAAGTAAACACGCCCAGTTACAAACACAAGACACGCCCAGTTACAAACACAAGACACGCCCAGTTACAAACACAAGACACGCCCAGTTACAAACACAAGACACGCCCAGTTACAAACACAAGACACGCCCAGTTACAAACACAAGACACGCCCAGTTACATACACAAGACACGCCCAGTTACCAACACAAGACACGCCCAGATACCAACGCAAGGCACTCCCAGATACCAACGCAAGACACGCCCAGATACCAACGCAAGACACGCCCAGATACCAACGCAAGACACGCCCAGATACCAACGCAAGACACGCCCAGATACCAACGCAAGACACGCCCAGATACCAACGCAAGACACGCCCAGATACCAACGCAAGACACGCCCAGATACCAACGCAAGACACGCCCAGATACCAACGCAAGACACGCCCAGATACCAACGCAAGGCACGCCCAGATACCAACGCAAGGCACGCCCAGATACCAACGCAAGGCACGCCCAGATACCAACGCAAGGCACGCCCAGATACCAACGCAAGGCACGCCCAGATACCAACGCAAGGCACGCCCAGATACCAACGCAAGGCACGCCCAGATACCAACGCAAGGCACGCCCAGATACCAACGCAAGGCACGCCCAGATACCAACGCAAGGCACGCCCAGATACCAACGCAAGGCACGCCCAGATACCAACGCAAGGCACGCCCAGATAGCAAAGCAAGGCACGCCCTGATACCAACGCAAGGCACGCCCAGATACCAACGCAAGGCACGCCCAGATACCAACGCAAGGCACGCCCAGATACCAACGCAAGGCACGCCCAGATACCAACGCAAGGCACGCCCAGATACCAACGCAAGGCACGCCCAGTTACCAACGCAAGGCACGCCCAGTTACCAACGCAAGGCACGCCCAGTTACCAACGCAAGGCACGCCCAGTTACCAACGCAAGGCACGCCCAGTTACCAACGCAAGGCACGCCCAGTTACCAACGCAAGGCACGCCCAGTTACCAACGCAAGGCACGCCCAGTTACCAACGCAAGGCACGCCCAGTTACCAACGCAAGGCACGCCCAGTTACCAACGCCAGGCACGCCCAGTTACCAACGCAAGGCACGCCCAGTTACCAACGCCAGGCACGCCCAGTTACCAACGCCAGGCACGCCCAGTTACCAACGCCAGGCACGCCCAGTTACCAACGCCAGGCACGCCCAGTTACCAACGCCAGGCACGCCCAGTTACCAACGCCAGGCACGCCCAGTTACCAACGCCAGGCACGCCCAGTTACCAACGCCAGGCACGCCCAGTTACCAACGCCAGGCACGCCCAGTTACCAACGCCAGGCACGCCCAGTTACCAACGCCAGGCACGCCCAGTTACCAACGCCAGGCACGCCCAGTTACCAACGCCAGGCACGCCCAGTTACCAACGCCAGGCACGCCCAGTTACCAACGCCAGGCACGCCCAGTTACCAACGCCAGGCACGCCCAGTTACCAACGCCAGGCACGCCCAGTTACCAACGCCAGGCACGCCCAGTTACCAACGCCAGGCACGCCCAGTTACCAACGCCAGGCACGCCCAGTTACCAACGCCAGGCAGGCCCAGTTACCAACGCCAGGCAGGCCCAGTTACCAACGCCAGGCAGGCCCAGTTACCAACGCCAGGCAGGCCCAGTTACCAACGCCAGGCAGGCCCAGTTACCAACGCCAGGCAGGCCCAGTTACCAACGCCAGGCAGGCCCAGTTACCAACGCCAGGCAGGCCCAGTTACCAACGCCAGGCAGGCCCAGTTACCAACGCCAGGCAGGCCCAGTTACCAACGCCAGGCAGGCCCAGTTACCAACGCCAGGCAGGCCCAGTTACCAACGCCAGGCAGGCCCAGTTACCAACGCCAGGCAGGCCCAGTTACCAACGCCAGGCAGGCCCAGTTACCAACGCCAGGCAGGCCCAGTTACCAACGCCAGGCAGGCCCAGTTACCAACGCCAGGCAGGCCCAGTTACCAACGCCAGGCAGGCCCAGTTACCAACGCCAGGCAGGCCCAGTTACCAACGCCAGGCAGGCCCAGTTACCAACGCCAGGCAGGCCCAGTTACCAACGCCAGGCAGGCCCAGTTACCAACGCCAGGCAGGCCCAGTTACCAACGCCAGACAGGCCCAGTTACCAACGCCAGACAGGCCCAGTTACCAACGCCAGACAGGCCCAGTTACCAACGCCAGACAGGCCCAGTTACCAACGCCAGACAGGCCCAGTTACCAACGCCAGACAGGCCCAGTTACCAACGCCAGACAGGCCCAGTTACCAACGCCAGACAGGCCCAGTTACCAACGCCAGACAGGCCCAGTTACCAACGCCAGACAGGCCCAGTTACCAACGCCAGACAGGCCCAGTTACCAACGCCAGACAGGCCCAGTTACCAACGCCAGACAGGCCCAGTTACCAACGCCAGACAGGCCCAGTTACCAACGCCAGACAGGCCCAGTTACCAACGCCAGACAGGCCCAGTTACCAACGCCTGACAGGCCCAGTCACCAACACCAGACAGGCCCAGTCACCAACACCAGACAGGCCCAGTCACCAACACCAGACAGGCCCAGTCACAAACACCAGACACGCCCAGTTGGAAATAAGAGAAAACACGCCCAGTCGTCCATTAGAAAGGCTCATTTGCATAAATATAAAATTGCTCATAACTTGGCCAAAAATGATCGTTTTAAA
Source organism: Rhinoderma darwinii (assembly GCF_050947455.1). NCBI lineage: Eukaryota > Metazoa > Chordata > Amphibia > Anura > Rhinodermatidae > Rhinoderma > Rhinoderma darwinii. The sequence continues at coordinate 100,811,612 of NC_134697.1, read as the reverse complement.
AAAAAAAACAAACCCCCGTTCCTGTTCTCCACATTGCAGCGCCGATCACAGGCAGTAGGAGATTGGGGTTTGATCATCTTGTGACGGCCTCTTTAATATTACATTTTGGGGTACATAGAATTTATTGGTTGACTTTTATTAACTTTTTTGGTGGGTGATGGGAAAATAAGCCACACATTTTGCCACCCTTTTTTGTGTCTTATGTTTACGCCGTTTACCGTGTGATATAAATAACAATGACTTTACTCAGCGGGTGCTTGTGATTGATCTAGATTTTCCGCTCATACACAGTAAAAACACTTTTTTTTAAAATGATTTGTTTTTGTGTCTCGTGGTGGTTTTATTGTTCCGCCGATGCCGTCGTATGAGCGCGTGTGTTTTGCGGGACGACGTGTAGTCTTTATTGGTACCAGTATGGAATAGTTGCGACGGTTTGATCACTTTTTATCCAAAAAGTTTGAAGACGGGATGAGCAGAAAACAGCAATTCCAGCGTTGTTTTTTATTTCTTTTTTGACAGCGTTCTCCGTGCGGGTGAAATATCGCTTTATAGTCGGGGTCGTTACGGACGTGGCGATACCAAAGATGTGTAATGTTTTAAATGTTTTTTTTTTTTTTTTTTATTATTAAAGAATTTTCTAAGGGAAAAAGTGGGTTTATCATTTTTTTTTTATTTGGGATTTTTATTTATTATAAACTTTATTAAACTTTTTGATGAGTTTATTTTTAGTCCCACTGGGGGACGTCGCTCTGCGATCTTCTGATCGCTCTTATAATACACTGCAATATTTCTGTGGCAGCGTATTATTGCCTGTCAGTGTAAAACTGCCGGGCAGCATGCAAGGCCTAGCAGGCATCCACTACAGGCAGACCTGGGGGCCTTTGCTAAGCTCCCGGCTGCTGTATAAGTCATCGGCAATTGCAACCCCCTCCCTCCAAACGCACTTGGATACGACGCTCGCTATTGAGCGCCGCATCTAAGGGTCTAAACGGGTTAGTGCAGGTGTCCGGTCGTCTTTAGCTGGGCTTATGTCAGAACGCCGTGAAAAGCCGTATTGGCGGTAGTTAAGGGGTTAAAATGTGGCGTTTGATTTTTTTTAAATGTTTTTTTGGGGGCGGGGCACACGGGGCTTTATTACAATTAAAAATTGGAGACAATATCCATTTATTTTGTAGGGTTTTTTTGTGGAAAACGTGTCCAACTATTTTTCGTGCTGTTTTATTCCCGTAACGCATTCTCACGTACATGATGATCGTTATGGGGAAGTATGGAGCGCGCGGGAAGTATGGGGGGGCTCGTCGGCAACCCCATAACGTGATCAGGGGCGCCGGTGGTGGTCATTGCAGCCCATGTAGGACCGCCTTTACTCTGCTATAAATATGACAATATACTGCGACATTAGTATTGCAGTATATTGTTCTAGCGGGCGCTGGTTCAAGTCCTCTAGAGGGACAAATAAAATGTGTAAAAAAAAAAGGAAAAAACGTTCATCTATATATATTAACCCCTTCCCGCACCTTGACGTGCAGTTACGTCTGTACTTTAAAAGTTGACCGCCGCGCAACGGTTAACTGTGTAGTCTGTCTGCCCTAGTGTCCAGGCAGAGTACAAGGGACCAATCGAAGCGGTCCCTTGTTAGAGAGGCTCCCATTGGTTAGTCTGTACAGACTTATCAATTGGAGCTGAGCAGGTTAGCGTCAGATCCGCCCGTTAGCGTCAGATCACCCGTTGGTCAGCGTCAGTCTCACTCAGTTGGCGTCCGTCCGTGTGTGATAGTCATCGTCTTTTTGCAAGTGTAGTTTAGTGTTAGTCAGTTATAGTGTCATAAAATAAAAATATATTGGTGTACGTTCGTGTTAGTATTTAGCGTTTTATGTAAAAATTTACTGTACACAAAAATATATAATGGCGCTAAACATGAGATGCCGGCATCGGACACTGATACGGCGAGTGATGCTGTGTCCGCTTTTGTGCTGTCGTCCTCCTCAAGTGACTCAGAGGAACCTCCTCGCAGGAGGGTTAGTGCTCAGGTTACACCTGCACCTGAACCTAATTGTTTGCCCCCAACCTCCTCCACCCCCCCAAGCACCGGACTTTGCTGCTTCTGCCGGGGTCCAAGCCCAGACTGCAGGACTGTCCCAAATGGAGTTTTTCCAGCTCTTTTTTTGGACAGCCTTGTGGACAAAATTGTTGAGCAAGCGAATCTTTGTGCTCAACAATTTTTTGCTGTCAACCCCGGTAGTTTTTATGGCCGGCCATACAGGTGGCATCCCACCGACAAAGCAGAAAGGCTGCAGGACTGGGGATTGGGCCTAATGAAGAAGCCATCGCTGAGGGACTATTGGTCCATGGATACTCTTTACCACTGCCCCTTATACCGCACCTCAATGCCCGGGGGCTCGTTTAGGGCAATACAGACGTTTTTGCATTTCAATGATAATTCCCAGTGCCCCCCCAGGATGAGCCCAATTTCGATCGACTCTATAAAATTAGACCCCTTATTTCTCATTTGGCCCAAAAGTTTTCCATGTCATATACCCCTGGAAGAGAAATTGCCATTGACGAGTACCTGGTGCATTTCAAGGGAAGGGTGAAGTTCAGGCAGTTTTTGCCCAACGAACGTGCCCAGTATGGCATCAAGATCTACAAGTTGTCGGAGTCGGGCTACACACTTACTTTTAGAATATACAAGGGAAGAGACAGTCAGATTGAACCCCCAAACTGTTCACCTGTCCTGACCACAACTGGGAGGATTGTCTGGGACCTCCTGCACCCACTGTTTAATCAGGGGCACCACTTGTATATAGACAACTGGTAGACAAGTGTACCCCTGTTCAAATGCCTGGCGGAACAAAAACGGTGGCGTGTGGGACGGTCCGCAAAAACCAGAGGCAGCTCCCAAAAACCCTTCTCAGCCAACCCCTGCAGCGTGGGGAGAGCGGGGCGCTCCAAAGCGAAGGGGTCCTATTTTTGAAATTCAGGGACAAGAAGGATGTCCTAATTCTGACATCCATTCACGACGCTACCTGCTCCCTTGTCCCTGTGCGTGGTGCATCACCCACCACCACATCACGGCCCGTCTGCATCCAGTCCCATAACAAATACATGGGGGGAGTGGACCTTTCTGACCAGGTGCTCAAGCCGTACAATGCCATGCGGAAATCAAAAATGTGGTATAAAAAACTTGCGGTGCACTTTATCCAAATGGCATTGTACAACTCCTTTATAATTTACAGGAGCCCTGGTCAGGAGGGGACAGACCTGGAGTACCAGGAGAAGGTGATCTAATCCCTTCTCTTTGGGAATGTGGCAGAGGTAGGGGAAAGTACTGCCTCTGCAAGTAGTGATGTCCCCAGGATAATTCCTGGTGAAGTGCCGCCCACCGCTAAAAAAATCCACCCCAGAAGAGGTGTCGTGGCTGTGCCCAAAGAGGGAAAAGAAGAGACACGACATACCAGTGTAACGCCCGTTCCACCCACGCTGGACTGTATATGAAGGAGCGCTGCCGGATATACCTCACCTCTCTGGAGTTCTACATTATATTTTCTTCTGTCCCTTTCATTTATAATTTTCGGCCCTTTCATTTACAATTACCGTCCCTCCCATTTACCATAACCATTTAAAATTTGAACATCCCCATAACAAAACTAAAAATTCCCATTATCCCCCTAGATGAATATCTAGGATTTGTAATATCGTGAAGTATCTGCACAATTTTTTAGGCCTTTACAAACACGACATGTGCCCAAAAATCATCCGAATAAAATAAGGCCTCAAAATCCTTGTGATGTTCCAATACTTTCTGGCCCTGCCCTATGTCCAGCAGCAGAGAATTAGGGCCAATTTGGGGGTATTTCTAAGCTCAGAAGAAATATCCTGATAAATGTTGAGGCGCTTTTCTTCACTTGCATTATCTGTGTCTGAAAAATCTGTCCCAGAAATGAGGCATTTGTCATATGTTCTTTTTCACGCCAGATATCCACAAGATTCTGAAAAAAAACTATGGGGTTAAAAAAGTGATCACACCCCTAGAAAAAATTCCTTGAGGGGTGTAGTTTCCAAAATGGGGGTCACTTTTGGGGGGTTTCCACTGTTTTCATCCCCCCCTGTGCATTGCAAACCCAACACCGCACTGAAAACTATTCCAGCAAAATCTGCGCTCCAATATCCAAATGGCGCTCCTTCTATTCTGAGTCCTGCCGTGGGTCCAAACAGCAGTTTATTACCACATATGGGATATTGCTGTAATCGGGAGAAATTGCTTTACAAATGTCGTGGTGCTTTTTCTCCTTGTAAAAATTTAAATTTCTATGTTTTTTCAGAAAAAAAAGTAGATTTTCATCTTCACACACAAATTTCAAATAAATTTCCAAAAACAACTGTGGGGTCAAAATGCTAACTATACCGCTAGAAAGATTCCTTGAGGGCTGCAGTTTCCAAAATGGGGTCACTTTTTCTCTGTTTTTACTGTATCGGCAGCACAAGACCTCTTCAAACCGGACATGGGGCCTAAAATATATTCTAAAAGAAGGAGGCCCCAAAATCCTCTAGGTGCTCCTCCCTGAGGCCGGTGCTTCAGTCCATTATCACACTAGGGCCACATGTGGGATATTTCTAAAATCTGCAGAATCTGGGCAATACATATTGAGTTGTGTTTCTCGGGTAAAACCTTCCGTGTTACAGAAAAAAATGGATTACAAATGAATTTTGGCAAAAAAAAATTCATTAGTAAATTTCACCTCTACTTTGCTTTAATTCCTCTGAAATGACTAAAGGGTTAATACACTTTCTGAATGCTGTTTTGAATACTTTGAGGGGTGCAGTTTTCAAAATGGGGTGATTTATGGGGTCTATCTAGTACATAAGGCCCTCAAAGCCGCTTCAGAACTGAACTGGTCCCTGAAAAAATAGGCTTTTGAAATTTTCTTGAAAATGTGAGAAATTGCTGCTAAAGTTCTAAGTCTTGTGACGTCCTAGAAAAATAAAAGAATGTTCAGAAAACGCTGCAAACATAAAGTAGACGTGTGGGGGATGTTAACTAGGAAGTATTTTGTGTGGTATTACTATCTGTTTTACAATTTACAAATTTTAATTTTTGCTAATTTTCTCAAAATTTTGATGTTTTTCACAAATAAATATTGAATTTATCGACCAAATTTTTTCACTAACATAAAGTACAATGTGTCACGAGAAAACAAATAATAAAAGCATTCCCAAGTTATTAACACATAAAGTGACACGTCAGATTTGAAAAATCCGCTTCGTCCTGAAGGCCAAAACAGGCTCAGTCCTGAAGGGGTTAAAAGTAAAAAAAAAAAAAACTAACACCTTTTCCCATTCTTCCTCTAAAGTAATGTAAAAAAAAAAAAAAAAAGTAAACCACATTTTTTTCTCGCTGCGTCCGTAAACCCCTGAACTATTACAGTACAGCGTTATAACTCGCACGGCGAGCAGCGGAAAAAACATGTAGACGGACGCTCGCTGGGTTTTGGTCTATTTAGCGCTCAAAAAAAATTGAAATAAATCGGGATTAAAAAGTTGTGTGTCCCAAAAAATACCGATGAAAACTACAGGTGAAGAATAAGCCCCCGCACCGCTCAATCCACGGGGAAATAAAGCGATGGCTCCTGGGACGCGGGGAGTGAAAAACGTCTTGGCCTTTAGATTGTTCCATTATTATTTTCTGTTTGGCGTAACGTGCGCAGTTCTGAACCGGAACGTACTGAGGCCCGAGCACCCAAACCTGGTCACGCCACGCACAATGTCCTGGTGGTTCCATTTTACTGTATTTATGTATTTTTTCTACTATAGGGGCACAGGGAGTACATTATCTGGCCCGTTAACCCACGGGATCGGCGGTCCGATAACGACCACGTTCATGTACAATTCTGAATTTGTATTTACAATTCCCTCCAGTGGCCGAACCTCCACGATGAAGACTCCTCATAGTTTCCTTCAGAAGACGGCCGCCCACTCCTGGATGGATAAGGCCAGAAACCTGATGACCGAGCGTATATTTAACCTAACCCTTGAGATTATATACCTGCTGCTCGGAGAGGTGAGGGATCCAGGGAATTGACACTTCATCCCTCTTATTTCTAATCTTGGGGTCGTTCAAGATTAGAAGAACATGGCTTCTTTCTATCCGAAACAGCGCCACAGCTGTCCACTGGTTGTGTGTGGTATTGCAACTCAGCCCCATTCACTACAATAAAGCTAAACTGCAATACCAGACACAACCACTGGATAGTTGTGGCGCTGTTTGTAGGAAAAAAACAAAATACATGTTTTCTAATCCTACACAGGGACGTGACTGGGGAGAGAAGGGGTTCAAGGAATGTATATGGTGATATTTATCAGGGTTTCTCTATATACAGGATTACACAGTAGTGAAGAAGACATCTGATAAGTATGTGACCCCCAGCAAACATCCCTGTGAGTCAGAAGGATATAACCGGACCCAGACCCCCATCACGGAGCCTCCACCTCACTCACTGATCCATGAGAGAAACAACGATGAGAAGATCCTGGACCTCACCCACAAGATCATTGAGCTGCTGACTGGAGAGGTGACACTGCCGGGAATGCTGGGACATTATATAATAACACAAGGTATAATGTGTCTGGGTGATGACTGTATCATTGTGTGTCAGGTTCCTATAAGATGTCAGGATGTCGCCGTCTATTTCTCCATGGAGGAGTGGGAGTATATAGAAGACCACAAGGATCTGTACAAGGACGTCATGATGGAGGACCACCGGCCCCTCACATCACCGGGTAAGAGGGATCCGTACAAGGACGTCATGGAGGACCACCGGCGCCTCACACCACCCGTTAAGAGGGATCTCTACAAGGACGTCATGGAGGACAACCGGAACCGCACATCACCCGGTAATAAGAATCTGTACAAGGACTTCATGATGGAGGACCACCGGACCGTCACATCCCCGGGTAAGAGGAGAGTGTAATTGGTTGTATATATTAGGGTTGTCACGATGCCAGAATTTGGACTTCGATGCCGATACTTCATGTAGTATTGCGATTCTCGATACCAAAACGATACTTTCCAAGAATAAAAACCCACAGAAATATAAATTCCTTCCGTTTTCCGATGTGAGGCACACGGTGTGATGAATTGTGAACCTCCGTGTTGTATGATTATGTAATAAATATGTTGTAAAATAATCATTAATTAAAGAAAATAAAAATACATGAATTCACGTCGTTATTGAGCCATTTGCGGCTGCACAGTATGGAAATAGAATCAATATTTTGAGGCAACCCTAGAGGCAGCAAGTTTAATGGTTACATAGATCCTCCCATCATCCAGTCACTGTCTCCTACAGATGGATCCAGTGATAAAAATCCACCAGAGAGATGTCCCCGTCCTCCGTGTTCCCAGGACGGTCCACAGGAGACTGTCCCTCAGGATCATCAGGTAGATAAGCTCTCCCCAACTATGGAGGTTCTCATGACCTAATCTACCTGTTCATTATTGTAATGTTCTGATCTCTAAAAACCTTTCCCTGAACTTCATTCATCCGTGTAAGAATCCGGGAGAAGGTTTGGTTGAGAAGTCTGAGGCCATAGCGGGAGAAGAGGAGAACCATGTTACCGCTGATCTCCTATGTAGGGAAGAGGAAACTCCTGAAGACATCAGCCCAGGTAAGAGTCCTCTGTTCTCCATGGTCAGTCTATCTCTCCTCCTCGACCAACCAGAAGAGCCCGCAGCCCCTCCTCCTCCGCACATCATGCCATTGTTTGCTATCAGATGATTGGACGTGGGCACAAGTTGTTCTTCTTGCAGTCATATTGCCCATTTTGGGGGCTGTTTTTTATACTGATGACCTATCCACAGGATAAAACATCAGTATATGATGAGTGGGGGTCCGACACCCGGGTTCCGGCTGCCTCCGGGCACTGGATGTTATGCAGGGGTCCGTCCTGGGAGCAGTAAGCTCCGTCCGCCGTATAACGGCCGCGCTGGGTTACTGCGGCTCTGCTCTGATTCACATGAGCACGTTTCCTCTCTCATTTCTAAAGAGGGCTAATAACATGAAGAAGGGTTCAGTATCCCCCTCTCTGGGGTCACTGGAAGGCTGTACAGGTGGAGCAATGACCGTATCAGGATGGGATCTTCCTGCTCTCACTTGCAGCTTCACCTCCCTCTTCCCTTACACAGACACAGCACCAGGAAGTAAAGCGTCGTTCTCCTGCTCCCCGTATATTCTGGGCTGTGGCAAGCATTGAACCTCTGCCCGTTGCAGCCGTTTTCAATGTCTTATTTTATTTTCCATCCTCCCCCACTTTTAAAGAACCATACTTCTTTTTTTTTTTTTTTTTCCGTTGACGTAGCGGTGTATGGGGGGGGGTGTTTAGTTTTTGACGGGAAGAGTTGTAGTTTTTATTGACACAATTTATTGTACCGAGTAATTTGTAAAAATTGTTATGGGGGGGGGGGGGACCGGGAATTCTGCCATAGTTTTTTGGGTATTATTTTTACAGCGTTCACCCTGTGGTAAAAACGTAATTTTAACTTCGGTGGGTCAATACGATTAGGGCGATACCAAATTTATATTTTACCACTTTTATAAAATTAAAACAAGTTGTTAAAATAAAATAAACTAGTTTTGTGTTTCCTTGTTCCGAGAGTAATAACTTTATTATTTTTCCGTTGCTGGGGCGGTGTGAGGGCTTGTTTTTTTGGGGGAGGGGCTGTAGTTTATATTAATACCATTTTGGGGTACTTTATTTATTACCTTCCATTATTTGAGAAGTGATAAAACAATGTAGCTGTGGCTTTTTTCCCCGCTGGGGTTCATTGGGTCTGATCAATAGTTTAGACTTTTACGTTCGTGGCGTCACCGTGCGTCTTATTGTTTACATATCTTTAGGGGGAAATGGAGACGTTTGGGTATTTTATATTTTACATTTTACTTCCACCCGGGGACTTGAACAAGTGACTGGTCGATCATATTAATGGTTAGTTTTTTGTTCTCCGGTTGGCCCGATCTCTGGCAGGACTTAATAGGAGGAGAAAAATGGCAGAACCGGGAGCCTTCATTAGACCCTCCGGCTGCCATGACAACCATCGGCACCTCGCAGGGGTGATGTAACAGAGGGGGCTGTAAAACACCCGGGATCTGAGTGTTCTCTGATCCCAGGGTGTTCCCTGTAATACACGACTGATGCCGTCACCTATAGAGCTCCCTCCATAATGTAGTCTCTTATTCTACAAATAATCATGGTCCATCTCGCCCGGCCTATTCTATCGGCTGCGTCCTCCAGGACTTAGACATTCATCTCCAATCCAAAGACAGACCATTAATGTTTGGTGTGGATCCGGAGGTTGGATTCTCGTCCCATGTCGGAGGTGGGACCTGCACTGGTTAAACATTGATGTGCTGTCTTGAGGGGTAACTAAACTTTTAAAAAACTTTTTACATGTCATAGTGACATTTTAGAAGTTTTTATCATTGGGGGTCCGAGCACGGAGCTAAAACAAAGTGTCATAAACGCGCGGGTGAGCGCTGTGCCGCTTCATTTCTGATGGGCTTTTTAAGAAAAGCTGAGCGAGCGGAGTGCGGGCTCAATAGAAGGTCTATGGGTCCGTACACTGCCTCCAGGAAAGCCGAGCAAAAACAGAGCGGCACTTGCTCAATCGAGCGCTTCTACCTCTTCGTTTTAGTGATCGGTGAGGGTCTCCTTGCTCGGACCCCCACTGATCCAAACTTTTGACATGTCACTATGACATGTCAAAAGGTTTTTAAAAGTTGTGCTACACTTTTAAGGATAGGTCACTAATGTTAAAGTCCTGGAGAGCCCCTTTAACTATGACTTAACATGTATTTTATAATCCCAGTTAGTAGGATCTTCTGCTCTGCGTAATATTTACTCTGCTGTTTTCTGATCAGGTTCCCGGAGTTCCGGATCCTCCCAACTGAAACCTGGACATGGTCTTCTCCATGGGACAATAGACCTTCTGAGAGACCCCCTCAAGAAGGACAAGCACAAGAACATGCCTTCTGAGAGCATCTTACACCTCACCCTGGAGATCATCTACCTCCTTACTGGAGAGGTGAGGATTCTGGGAATGATGTCACATGACATCACTCTTCTCTATTAATAACACAGGACATGACTGGAGAGGAGAGGATTCTGGGAAATATGTCACATGACATCACTCTTCTCTATTAATAACACAGGGACATGACTGGAGAGGAGAGGATTCTGGGAATGATGTCACATGACATCACTCTTCTCTATTAATAACACACGGACATGACTGGAGAGGAGAGGATTCTGGGAATGATGTCACATGACATCACTCTTCTCGATTAATAACACAGGGACATGACTGGAGAGGAGAGGATTCTGGGAAATATGTCACATGACATCACTCTTCTCTATTAATAACACAGGGACATGACTGGAGAGGAGAGGATTCTGGGAATGATGTCACATGACATCACTCTTCTCTATTAATAACACAGGGACATGACTGGAGAGGGGAGGATTCTGGGAAATATGTCACATGACATCACTCCTATTAATAGCACAGGGACATGACTGGAGAGGGGAGGATTCTGGGAATGATGTCACATGACATCACTCTTCTCTATTAATAACACACGGACATGACTGGAGAGGAGAGGATTCTGGGAATGATGTCACATGACATCACTCTTCTCTAATAATAACACGGACATGACTGGAGAGGAGAGGATTCTGGGAATGATGTCACATGACATCACTCTTCTCTATTAATAACACAGGGACATGACCGGAGAGGAGAGGATTCTGGGAATGATGTCACATGACATCACTCTTCTGTATTAATAACACAGGGACATGACAGGAGAGGTGAGGATTCTGGGACATATGTCACATGACATCACTCTTCTCTATTAATAACACAGGGACATGACTGGAGAGGTGAGGATTCTGGGAAATATGTCACATGACATCACTCCTATTAATAGCACAGGGACATGACTGGAGAGGGGAGGATTCTGGGAATGATGTCACATGACATCACTCTTCTCTATTAATAACACACGGACATGACTGGAGAGGAGAGGATTCTGGGAATGATGTCACATGACATCACTCTTCTCTAATAATAACACGGACATGACTGGAGAGGAGAGGATTCTGGGAATGATGTCACATGACATCACTCTTCTCTATTAATAACACAGGGACATGACCGGAGAGGATTCTGGGAATGATGTCACATGACATCACTCTTCTGTATTAATAACACAGGGACATGACTGGAGAGGTGAGGATTCTGGGAATATATATAATGATATTACTAGGGGCTTTCTCCATACACAGGATTACACAGTAGTGAAGAAGACATCTGATAAGAGTGTGACCCCCAGCAATCGTCCCCATGGGTCGGGAGGACGGAGCGAGACCCAGACCTCCATCACGGAGCCTCCACCTCACTCACTGATCCATGAGAGGAACAACGAGAAGATCCTGGACCTCACCCACAAGATCATCGAGCTGCTGACTGGAGAGGTGACACTGCCGGGAATGCTGGGACATTATATAATAACACAAGGTATAATGTGTCTGGGTGATGACTGTATCATTGTGTGTCAGGTTCCTATAAGGTGTCAGGATGTCGCCGTCTATTTCTCCATGGAGGAGTGGGAGTATCTAGAAGACCACAAGGATCTGTACAAGGACGTCATGATGGAGGACCACCGGGACCGCACACCACCGGGTAAGGGGGATCTGTACAAGGACGCCATGATGGAGGACCACCGGAACCGCACATCACTCGGTAAGAGAGTTTCATTGATGGGAACTGAGAGAATAGTTTTGAGGGTCACCCAGATCCTCCCATCATCTGATCATCACATATAACAATGTATTCAGTCACTGTGTGTCCTACAGATGGATCCAGGGAGAGAAATCCACCAGAGAGATGTCCCCGTCCTCCGTGTTCCCAGGACTGTCCACAGGAGACTGTCCCTCAGGATCATCAGGTACATGGAGCTGAGGTCTCATCAAATACTTTTATATATAACCTACGTATGTTGTTTTGCAATATGTATTTTTTTATTTTTATCTTGTCTGTTTAGGTTGAAGATCTTCTTGATATTAAAGTTGAAGTTATAGATGAAGAGGAGGAGGAGATGTATATGATGGCTGATCAGCAGTGTAAGGGGGGGTTCACTGCCTGTAAAGAAGAGATCACACATAAACCATATATTAAGTCACTGTGTCTCCTACAGGCGGATCCAGTAAGAAAAATCCACCAGAGAGATGTCCCAGTCCCCCGTATTCCCAGGATGGTCCTGAAGAAGACCATGTCGTCTCACAAGATCAGGTATTTCATGTTGAGGCCTCTCGAAAACCAAAGTAGATCTTCTCTTCATGACCTGTGTGCTCCTCCAGTTTAAAGGGGTTATGTGGGGACTAAAACTTATCAGTGTAGTCCCTGCTGTATGTGATCCACTCACTAATATACATACCGGTCCCCGTCACGCTGATTGTGAGGTTTTCATAGATTTGTTAGTGCTGCCCGTACAAGCAGGGGCAGTGGTACAGCGATGACATGGAGTACAGCGGGGACGGTCACTTGATGAGGAGTCGTATCCTCATGACCTCCGCTCCCCCGGCAGCGCAATGAAAATCTCACAATCGGGACCGGAACATATATTAGCGAGTGTACCACATACTGCAGGGACTGCACTGATACTCTTTGGTCCCCGGGTAACCCCTTTAAAGTCGTGATGTTTTACATTTTGTGAGGTGGAATGAAAAAAACCCCAACAATTCCTCCATTGGGTTTATACGGCGTTCACTGAGCAGGGTGAACGACGTGGGAACGGGTCGGCGCGATTACTGCGATACCGAATTTCCATAGATATTTTTTATCTTAATACTTTTACGAAGTTTGTGTCGCCGTATTCTGAGATTCACAACTGTTCGGTTTTTCCATCGTGGATCGAGCGGTGCGAGGGTATGAGGCTGTCGTTTACATTGGCGCAGTTCTGGGCTACATACGACTTTTTCATCACTTTGTATTCTATTTTTTTGGGAAGCGACGCGCCCAAATAACAGCAATTCTGACACTGGGCATTCTTTGTTCTTACGGTGTTTACACTGGCGGATAAATAACTTCATATTTTAATCGTTACGACTTTTACGGGTGCGACAATGCCGATTATGTTTGACTTATTGTAAGCAATACATCCGGATACAGTAGTCAGCGACCGTAAACTAGAGGACTACATCTGTGCGGTTCTTTTATTGCTTCCAGCTTAGATGATGATTAGTTACAGATATAATGACCCCTGTGTGTGATCTCCACATCTGTCTACTCAGTCACTCAATCGTCTGGATCGCCAATACTTCTGGTCTCTTCAGTTGCGGTTATTTTGTGCACGTAGACATTGGCGTAAAGGACGTGTACGGACTCTGCGCGCCCTGAACACTTCTTTATAGGAGGTGTTCTGCTTCTCCGGCTCTGCTCAGGCCAAACACGACTTTTTATGCCTTTTTTACACAATTTTACCCTTTGATACAAAGTCGCATGAAGGTGCCGGGAGTATGAAGCGCCGGGTGACGTTTTTTACAGCGTGTACGTTTTCTACTTCATGAAGTATTTGGATGTGGGGTGTCAGATGACCGCGGTGGAAGGTTTCAGGTCTCCCGTCTGTTGCATTAGTCGTTATTTGTTCCACGTGTTGATCCAGGGTGAAGATTTGATTGATATTAAAGTGGAAGTTATAGATGAAGATGAGCTGCACGTGATGGACGGTCAGTGTAAAGAGGAGGAGGTGCCAGTAGATATCAGCCGAGGTGAGTATACAGGTACAGATGTTCTCCTGCTTCATCATTGTCCTACACTGGTAGAACAGGGGAGTCTGGGGCCACTGGGGGGGGGGGGGTACCTGTGGCCCTCCGTTCCAGCACCACTTATATTCATGTTTCTGGATATGATATTTGGGGGATATGTTGGTAAAGAATTGCACTTTGTCCCGTCTTGGAATGTACCGGATAACTGATCACTTATCCACAGGATAGGTCATCAGTATACAAGAGGTGGGAGGTAGGACACCCGGACCCTGCACCGATCAGCTGCTCTGGTGGCCTCGGCACCGCGTGGTTATGACGGAAGCAGGAGGCTCCGGTCACGGAAGAGCAGCCGAGCTTCAGTACTTCAAGTGAATAGGATCAGAGATGCCGTTCTACAGCACGGCTGCCACGCATTGCACGAGGCCACCTGCTTCCAGCTCCAACCTGCATAACATCTGGCAGCCGACCAGTGCGTGGTCCGGGGATGGGATCTCCACCGATCATGTACTGATGACCTATCCTGTGGATTTGTCATCCGTTGTCTGGTCGTGGACAACCCCTTTAAGAGACTACGTCGTTCTGATGGAAAGTATGACCATATGAATGCATCTCAGCCGTGTTCTGGCCACGTAGCTTCACCCATTGAGGGTCGGGAAGGTTTCCGTTCTTTAGCCAGGTATGAACCTGCTCTTACTCAGAGGAGGGTCACACTTATAAGAATCCCCTATAGGAATAAAAAATGGAAAAAGAAACAAGTATTGTTTAAAAATAATAATAATGGAAATCTAAGTTTGATCACATAATATACACATATTTGATGTCCTCCCGATCAGAATAACCCGTACAATGGATTTATGATGTCATTTAGGACGATGGGTTTATGGCGTAATGAATACTGCAGCGGTACTTGCCAAAATGAATACAAATTATACGTTTCTGCATCTGTACCAAAAAAAGGCACCTAGAGTGAAACCCGTCCCACAAATACAAAGCCCTACAGCAAACAAAAACTAAAAGGTGTGACTGTTGTAATACAGAGAGGCCAAATAAAAAAATGTTTATGTACTCGAGGATGAAATTGTGCCGATCCTCAATGCGTTAGAGGACTAGTCAGCTCTCCACCATTGTGCTGTTCCTCTGTTATTCCTCCTGGAAATTTATAAATAACTCGACGTTAGCATTTCCCCTTGTCAAAAAGATGTATCCTTATACAGTCTGACCCGGTTAGCACTGACTGGCAAAAATGAAAGGTTTTCATGGTTGAGGAATATTTAAGAATTCGTAATGGGAATAATGACCTATAAATCCCTTCTAACGTTATAAATTCTGTTTATATGTTTAGGAAACAACAGATAATAAAAATTCCTTCAATTCCCATCAGGTTTCCATAGCGAGAGATTGGGTGAACGTCCTCTTTTACCTCCAGATTCCGAAATGGAAGAGAACATCACGCAACATCGTCCATATGTAGGTCCCTCAATACTGGGCATACACCAAGGACATCACATTTCCCGTCCGTTCTCTGAGGAACCGTCTGAGAAATCACATCATTTTGCACACAATACGGGTCACAGAGCGTATAAAATATTTCCATGCTCTGAATGCGGGAGACATTTTGCAAAGAAGGCAAATCTTTTCAGACATAAGAGAAGTCACACAAGGCCGTTTTTTTGCGCCGATTGTGGTAAATCTTTCACATTTAAATTCCGTCTTGTAGAACATCAGAGATTTCACACGGGGGAGAAGCCATTTTCTTGTTCTGAATGTGGAAAGTGTTTCATGCACAGGGAGAATCTTTTTAAACATCAGAAAATTCACAATAGAGAGAGACCATTTTCATGTGGAGAGTGCAGCAAATCGTTTTCTCAGAAATCCTATCTTGTAGAACATCTAAAATTTCACATGGGGGAGAAACCATACTCGTGTTCCGAATGTGGGAAACCTTTTAGCAAGAAATCTGTTCTAGTTAAACATCTGAGAATCCACACAGAAGAGAAGAAGCCGTTGCTCTGCTTAGAATGTGGCAAATGTTTTACCAAGAAATCAATGCTGGCGAAACATCAGAGACTTCACGCGGGACGAAGTCCGTATATATGTTCAGAATGTGGCAAGTGTTTTAAGAAGAAATCCGTTCTGGTCGACCATCAGAGAACTCACACAGGAGAGAGGCCATTTCCGTGTTTGGAATGTGGGAAAAGTTTTACGAAGAAGTCGGTTCTTGTTGCACACCAGAGAATTCACACCGGGGAGAAACCATATTCGTGTTCGGAATGTGAAAAATGTTTTACCCAGAAATCAGGCCTCCTTGCACATCAGAAAGTTCATGAAGGAAAGAGAAAAAGGTTTTCGTGTCTGGAATGTGGGGAATGTAAATGTACATGTACGGATTATGTTGACCTACAACCGAAAACTGAAAAAGAAGAGAAACCATTTTTATGCGTACAATGTGGCAAATGCTTTACCCAGAAAGCAGGCCTTCTAAAGCATCAGAGGATTCACACCGGGGACCGGCCGTACTCATGTCCTGAATGTGGCAAATGCTTTACTCTTAAGGATCGTCTCGAAAGACATCAGAGAAGTCACTCAGGCGAAAAGCCGTTTTCTTGCCCGGAATGTGGCAAAAGTTTTACGCATAAATCGAGTCTTGTCGACCACCAGAGGACTCACACTGGGGAGAGGCCTTTTCCGTGCTTGGAGTGCGGGAAATGTTTTATCCAGAAGTCCGATCTTGTAAGACATCAGAGAATTCATTCCGGGGAGAAGCCCTTTTCATGTTCCGAATGTGGAAAACGTTTTATCCATAGATCAGATCTGGTCGTACATCAGAGAATCCACACCGGAGAGAAGCTGTATTCCTGCCCAGAATGTGGGAGAGGTTTTACGCGGAAAAGTCAGTATGAGATTCATCAGAGAAGTCACACGGGAGAGCGGCCGTTTACATGTCCAGTGTGCGGGAAATGTTTTAACCAGAAATCGAATCTTGTTCGGCATCAAGGAACGCACTTCATATCGAAAGGCACCAAAGTTCATGAAATGTCACTTCTGGATGGAATCACCATTGATGTCCCACACCCTCAAGTTATTGTTACCTAAAGTCAAAGTGCCTGGAACTATCGGTGATCAAGAAGTACAGGATCAAGTCCAATAGTCCTCTTAAGTATCTGAGAGGAGTTGAATCATATTCACAAAGAATTCCAGTAGTCTGATGAGACCTGTGGCTAAAGCTAACCTATAATTTTGTGGCTGGAGCTACTTGTCCCCCTGCCTGGGCTGAACTGAATATTACT
Source organism: Rhinoderma darwinii (assembly GCF_050947455.1). Lineage (NCBI taxonomy): Eukaryota > Metazoa > Chordata > Amphibia > Anura > Rhinodermatidae > Rhinoderma > Rhinoderma darwinii. The sequence goes on along the minus strand of NC_134697.1, from coordinate 100,794,504 downwards.
GGTCCATCTGGGTTCTTGGACCCTACAGACTCCATAAATGTACATTTTTTTTAACACTAATGTAAATATACAGAACTTCCTATAAACGGGTGGGTGCTTGAGTGTAACTGCACCCATATATGTTCAGTTTAAACTTTTAGAACATCTATTATTATCTATAAAATAGGTGTTTAAATAAATGGGATGTTTACACCTCGGTACTGATATCACCTGGTTTCTCCCTTTTTATTTCTCACCTATATTACATTGTTTCGATGTATTTTTTTTTTTTATTAGTGTGATTTTTCTGATGTCTGATAATATATTTGTGACGGTGTATATGGTTTTGTTTGCTTTTCTACTATGTATAATAAATTAAGTCTAAACATTTCCATACTGTAAGATTGTCCGGCATTCAATACTGGAATATTTCTGAATGCCTCCTCTTTTTCTAATGTATGAATATATGATGTTAAGATGAGGGTTGGGAGCTACTTAAGCTGGTATTAAACGACTTATTCCAGCTCCCCCTTATTCTCGGGGTGTGGGGGGGTCTCCGCTGCCAGATCAGAAATGACATTGATCGTCATGTTTTATTAATGTTTATAAGGTTTCCTGGGAAAATCTATTTAAAGAGCATCTATTAATAAGTTCCCATTAATGTTGGTTTATAATACGATCACGTGGGGAATTCATCGTAAATGACTATATAGAGTAGAGCGGATTAGTGGGGGTTTTGGCTTCTCGTTCACACTTGATGAATATGAGGTCAGTCAAAATGTAGATAGAGCTGCTAAATTACGCTATATGGCCAAAAGTATTTGGACACCTGACCATCACTCGTTTACGATCTGGTTGGACATCCCCCTCTGAAACCATGAATGTTAATGGGGAGTGTGGCCTGTTTTGCAGCTAGAAGTGTCCACTCTTCTTCGAACGAGATTTTGGAGTGTCTGTTGGAATCTATGCCCATTCAGCACAAAAAGAAAAACCATTGGTTAGGTTAGGTACTGTTGTCGGTCGAGAAGTTTTGGCTTCGAATTCCCAAAGGTGTTGGATAGGGTTGAGGTCAGGGCTCTTACAGTTGTCCTGGGCAGATCAGACGTTTTGCAATCTGACTTGTGGCATAAATGAACAGTAAAGTGAAAATCTGCAGCACAAGCACAATAGTCCATTCAATCGGTGGCTGCGAAGAAGCCAAAGTCCTGGGTAATGGACATTCCCAACAGCAAAAAAGGACTAAAAAGCTGCAGCAGGTCAGAACCTCTAGAAAATGAAGGTTTTATTCTCCGGGGCACATACAATGATGCACATTCCTTGGTTAATCATCTCCTTATTTTCCCTTATCGCGTGGAGCGCTGCAGCTTTCTATTCATTATCCTGTGACCATTCACCGAGCTTCTCATTCATACTCACGTCTTTGGCGGATTCCATAGAGAGGGATCGGGTAGCCTGTTACTGGTGATCACTGCTGGAATCCAAGGCTGAAAGAACGAGCAGAACGTCCTCAGAAGTGCAGCGTGAAGCGGAGATAGAGTAGAAATCCGACCAGGAGTGAGAAGTGTCGACTAGAGATGGTTCTCCGCGGCACAATACACAAGCAGCGATTGGGCCGAATCCAGTCCATGTGGGTTATCCTTCCCATTCCACACAATGACCATCTTGATTAAGGGCAAGTAGAAGGGGAAAAATAGCAGCCCCCGGTGGTAAGTGAAAGTGCAGCACCGTTCCTTAAAGGGTAAAACAGCAGCCACTAGTGGTCAAATTGTAGAAAACCGTAAAGATGTGATGATAAATAGTGGCCATTGTGACATCCCAACTTAGATCATCATACAACACTATGGCTCAGTGAAATTACAACAGATGTATCTCCTCCTCCTCCCTCCCCCCCCCCATAGAATTGCATCATTTCCCATGATGCATTACCTTGAGCTCTCCTTAGGTTAACTCCTTAGTGACTGGCCTATTTTAGACCACCTTGACCGAGCTATTTTTTACGTTTTCCCATCGTCTCATTCCAAGAGCTATAACTTTTTTTAATTTTGCGTCGTATAGCTGTATAAATTAAAGGAAAGAAAATGAATAGAAATCTGCAGCGCTCCATGCAATCTGGTCTTGTTTTTTGCGGGACAAGTTGTATTTTTTTAAGGCACCATTTTGGGGTGCGTATAATTTGATTAACTCTATTGGGGAGGGGGGGGGGTGTAATGGAAAAAAAACATATTTCGCCACTTTTTTTGCGTCTTAGATTTACGCCGATTAATAACATAACTTTATTCAGCGAGTCGTTACGATTGCGGCGATACCAAATCTATATATTTTGTGTGTTTTACCTCTTTTACAGTGAAAACACTTTTTTTTTTTTTTCAAAATGATTTGTTTTGTGTCTCCGTGTGTTAAGAGCCGTAGTTGTTTTATTTTTACTCTCGTGCAGCTGTGTGGTCTTGTTTTTTGCGGGTCGACTTCTTGTTTTTACCATTTGAGTAGATGCAACATTTTGATCACTTTTTATCACATTTTTTTGAAGGCAGGATGAACAGAAAGCAGCAATTTTTCCATTGTTTTTTATTTTAAGGTGTTCACCGTGCACGTTAAATAATGTAATAACTTTATAGTCGAGGTCGTTACAAACGCGGCGATATCAAATATGTGTAATGTCAGAAAATACTTTTTACGTTTTTTTTTTTCATATTAAAGGGGAAAATTGTTTTTTGAGGGGATATTTATTATAAACTTTTTGACAACTTTATTTTTAGTCCCACTGGGGGCTTCACTGTGCGATCTGATCGTTTTTATAATACTCTGCAATATTTCTGTATTGCAGTGTATTATTTCCTGTCCGTGTGAAACTGACAGGCACCTGCTAGGTCAGGCATCCACTACAGGCAGACCTGGGGGCCCTTGTTTAGCCCCTGGCTGCCATAGAAGCCACTGACACCCTGCGATGGCAATTGCAGGGTGCCGGTGGGGTAAGAGAGAGAGGCAGGATCCTCCCTCCGAAACTACTTGGATGCGGCGCTCGATGATGATTGATTGTCAATAAAGCTTTTTCAATCAACATCATACAAACATTACTGCGACGCAGCGCAAGCCAAGAAGCAGTAAATAATAAAGAACAGTCGCCAAACATAACATGACAGTATAATACACAGTACAGGCTAACCTATGCTATACATCACACCACATGCTACGCTAACATTCTTGCTTTCACTAAAGCCAAACAACAAAGCATTACAGACAAGTGATGGGGTGGGGTGAGGGGGATCACATGCCCGAAGCTTTATTGAAAGACAACACACAAGAAGGGAGAGTGGGGGGAAGGGGAGTATCAGTCCTCTTCCTCATCGACGTCCGGGCTGTCCCAGGTGGAATAGTCTCTGAGCAGGCTGTGGATCAGCCTGCGGCAGTCCTGGACGGACACACTCTCTCCGCAAAATTAGACGATTCCTGGCAAACCATATAGCGTCTTTAAAACAGTTCATAAGGCGCCAGGCCTCCTGGATTGCTCCATCCGTGTTACTCCCAGGAAATAGTCCATAAAGTACCGAGCGGTACGACAGTCGGTTCCTGGGAACTGAGTCCTTGAGTTCGTGTTCCAAGGCTTTCAACAGACCCTGTGCAAAGGGGCACTGCCAGAAAGTGTGCAAAGATGTTTCCTCCGTGAAGGGGCACCTGGGGCAGTACCGGGTCTTGCACAGGTTGCGGGCATGCATGAATGACCTAAGAGGCAGTCCTCCCTGGATGGCCATCCATGAAATGTCCTTGTGCCCATTGGTCAACCTGCCAGATGACACGTTAGTCCAAACAGTCTTCAACGTGTCGGCATGAAGCCCTGGAACAGACTCCAGCGAGTCCTTTGCTCTGATGTGCTTGTGGATCATCTTCGGTTTCCACAAGTCAGGCTTAAGACCCTCCAGTTGATGCTCCCTCACAAACCGGATAACATCTCCGTAGAACCAGGGAGCGTGCCAGTTGTAAGGGAAGGAGTTGTCCCAGCCAAAACCTCGCCAGAGGGGAAGGAGGAAGTAGCGGGACATGGCCTTGCCCGCAGAGCCGTTTGTTGTCCTTAGAGTCCTACGAACACAGTCGCATACAAAAGCGATCCGCAGCAGAGTGGGGATGTCGGGTATACCTTTCCCACCTTTGCGGGGCTCCTTGTACATAACAGTTCGCTTTACTCTGTCCATTTTCGAGCCCCAGATGAAGCGAAACACAGTCCTGGTAATGGCCCTCGAGACGGTGGCAAGAGGGGGCCTTGCCTGTGCAGTGTATTGTAGCACAGGCAAGACTTCGTTACGCAGGACCATTGCTTTGCCCTCAATAGTGAGTTGTCTGAGGCTCCACAGTCCGTTCCTTTGGTTGACTTTGGCCAAGCGTTCTTCCCACGACTTTAGGGCTGCGCCTTCCTTACCGAACCAGACTCCCAGAATTTTGATGAAGTTTGGCTTGATAGTAAATGGGAAGGAGGCAGGAGAAGGCAGGTACCATTTTCCAAAGAGCATAGCTTCTGACTTCCCGCAGGTTGACTTTTGCCCCTGAAGCGCGTCCGAACTCCTCGCAGGTCTGGACGAGTGCAGTCACCGAACTCTGGTCAGCACAGAAGACGGTCACATCATCCATGTACAGCGAGCATTTGACCTCGAAGTGTCCTGGACCTGGTGTGGTGATCGCTCTGATCTCTCAATTCTGCCGGATATCCTCTGCGAGGGTGCTATAACACAAACAAAAAGGAGAGGTGAAAGAGGACAGCCTTGTCTAACCCCCGACAATACAGGAAAGGGGTCAGTCTTCCAGCCGTTCACCAGCACCGTGCTGTAAATGTCACAATACATCAGGTTAACATACAAACAGAACAACCTGCCAAGCCGCAGCCTACGCAGATCCTTACCCATGAATTCGTGAGAGACCCGGTCAAAAGCCTTCTCCTGATCAAGACTGACCAGGGCCACGTGTGTGCGGCGGCTTTGCATGTAATGCACCGTGTCCCTCACCAGGGCAAGACTGTCGGCCACCCTGCGGCCAGGAATGCCGCAGGTTTGTTCTGACTAAATGATCCGTCCGATGACAACCTTCAGTCTGTTGGCTAATACTTTGGCGAGAGTCTTGTAGTCCACGTTCAGGAGGGAGATGGGATGCCCATTTTTCAGGTCACATCTCTCCCCCTTCCACAAGATCGTGATCATGCCTTCTCTCAAGGACGGTGGCATTCTGCCCTCCACCACCATCTCCTCATAGAGCTCCAGCGGGTCCGAACAGATCAAGTCCCCGCAGCGCTACATAGAGCTCTGCTGGGAGACCGTCACTGCCCGTGGTCCTGCCGGGTCTGAAGGATTTAGCGGCAGAGAGCAGTTCCTCCACCGTCAGGGGTACATCCATAGCCGCCGTACCTGCAGGATCAAGATGATTAGTGATACCTGATAGGAATTTATCGGCGGCTTCGGGGTCAGTGGTTTTCGGGGAGTAGAGGCTTTGGTAGTAGTCTGTGACGACTCCCATCACCTCCTTCTTCCCAAAATGCATGTTTCCAGTCTCATGTCGGAGTTCCTTCAGGGGCGTGTGGCCGGCATGGAGTTTCCTGAAAAAGAACGAGTTACATTTCTCACCCTTCTCCAGGTTCTTCACCTTGGAACGAAAGCCAATTCGCTTGGATTCCTCCACAAAGTGCCTTTTCAGGCCCTTTTTGGCTTCCTCCAGCTCCTTCCTGACGTCCCAGCCACATTGAAGGAGGTCTTGCAGGGATCGCAGCTGACGCTGCATCTCTCTGAAGTCTCTCTTCCTCTCACACGCCTGTTGACGACTTTTTGCCTGAAAGAATCAACGAAATTCAACTTTGACAAAACCTGTGACTGGTGGGAATATGTTAAAGAAAACGTTATCATTCCTCCAAACAATATAGGCGTCTCTAAGTTCCCGCCAGTACCCCCTCTCTTTCCAGCAGGGCACAATTCAGGAGCCAGGGCCGGGAGGAAAACCGTGGCCGATGGCACCCTGGAAGAGAATGGCCCTGTGGTCAGAGAAGAAGCAGGGGACCATGGAGTGCCCATGCTGCTTGACTGCCCGGGAGGTGAACACAAAGTCAATCCGAGAACGAAGTGAGCCATCGGGTCGGCTCCGTGAATAGTTCACAGAGCCGTTCCCCATGGAGCCCACAACGTCCTGCAAGGATGCTTGGGTTACCATCTCGATAAGCAGTTTGGAACTGACATCCAGCTTTCTTGAAGTGCCGGAACTTCGTCCATCCTTTTTCGATGGGGCACTTGAAGTCCCCGGCCATCACCACTGCCCTTGTGGTGGCGAGCTGGGTCCGCAGGGTCTGGAAAAGTTCCAGGCGCTCAGCCTTCATAGGGGGAGCGTATACGTTGATGAGCCTAATCGGCTCTCCTGCCCAGGAACAGTCTACGACCAAGAAGCGGCCGCAGACGAGCTCCTGGACAGAGTTAACAGTAGTTCATGCAGAGTTCCTTCTGACTGAGGTCTGTGATGGCCAAGGAATGGACCAGTCCAGTCATCTGACCTGTCCTGTCACGTGACCTTACGTCAGTGACATGGGGTCAGAGGATTCAGGCCAGGTGACTGGACTGGTCCATTCCCGGGCTGTCACCGACCCTAGTCAGAAAGAACTCCGCCGCTGCCTGCGCCGCATGACCTCAGCTCCTCCGGTGAGTCACGTCAGGCAGGGTGGAGAGAGGTAGCGATAGGCTGCCGCTCTGCTGTTTACCATGTGGTGCTATAGTACAAGAGGGGCAGCGAGCTGTGTGCGGTAATATATACAGGGAGCAGCGTGTGCGGTAATATATACAGGGAGCAGTGTGTGTGGTAATATATACAGGGAGCAGTGTGTGTGGTAATATATACAGGGAGCAGTGTGTGTGGTAATATATACAGGGAGCAGCGTGTGTGCGGTAATATATACAGGGGGCAGCGTGTGTGCGGTAATATATACAGGGGGCAGCGTGTGTGGTAATATCTACAGGGGGCAGCGTGTGTGGTAATATCTACAGGGGGCTGCGTGTGGAGCTATCTACAGGGGGCAGCGTGTGTGGTAATATCTACAGGGGGCTGCGTGTGGAGCTATCTACAGGGGGCTGCGTGTGGAGCTATCTACAATGGGCTGTGTGTGGCCTCTTTAATTTATTATCTTGTAATTTATTATTATGGTATGTCCCTTATATAACTATATCGCTTGTAAAACGTAGAAATGGTTTTAGGCTTGAGTTACATTAAAAAAATTGTGAAAAATAAATGACACCTCGTTGATTGGTAGAGAAAGCAAACACGGCGAGGGGGAAGATGTCGGGAAATAAGTTGGGGGGGGGGGCACCAATCTGAATCTTTGCCCCGGGTGCAGGAGAACCAAGCTACGCCTCTGACCACATAAGTGGAGGGAGGGGCGGGTGGGAGCGCGGTCAGGGTGCTACTTGCCGCAAATGGAGCCTGAGGAAGACGCCAGCGTAACGACTGCCGTTATGACGTCAACAGACGTCGCTAGTCGCACATGACCTTATCCGCAAACCAATGTTATGGGAGGAGCCAGGGAACACCGACACTAGGATCAGCCAATCATAAACCATGGGGGCATAAATTAAACCACAAAGCAGCAGAGCATGAGAAAAATAATGTACCACATATATATATATATATCTACACACACATGTGCAAAAAGTTAATGGTAGACCCCCAATAGACAATGAAAATATATAAAATATGGCCTATACATATGATAGGGAGTCATAGGAATGAGTGTAACACATAAAATACATCTAATAAACAATCAGTGGTATATAAAACACAGACAGCATCCTCTACATGGCACAGTCCGTGGAAGAAATCGATCAGTATTCATGTTAATTCTGTGTGTAAAAGAAAAGGAAATGCACGTGAAGAGAAATAGTGACATCATCAGAAGTCCATATAAAACCGGTACCTATAAAATGAAACAATCTGGAAAAACAAAGAAAAAGAACCACGTGCTGGAGAGTGGATCCAGCGACGCACAAGGTGAGCGATGAGGCGAAAATATCATCGAAATACAAGTCTCAAAATCAGAAATATCCGACAGCCACGACCGAGCCAAATATTCAAAAACCTCCGTATAAAACAATGACTGTATTTCATAAAGCAGAACCTACAGACTTAGGCCTCACGTACACGGCCGTGCCCGTAATCACAGTCCGCAATTAAGGGTGGGGCCGGCCGCGGACAGCCACCCACATTTTCAGCCCGTGCTGCCATAAAAAAGTGTCTGGGAGTGCGGTCCGTAAAAATCAAAGACAGGACATGTTCTATCTTCTGCCAAGGCTTCCTACGGCCCGGACAACTTCCCGCAAATATACAGAAAGGTGTTTGTGGTCAATATAAATGAAACGGTCCGCAATTATGGACGAAATCTACGGTTGTGTGCGTGGAGCTTTCAAAAAATGTTTTCATAAAAAAAATAGTGTATATATTGTGCGGTAGAGGGTATCCTGTGCGTCAGGCTCATCCACCACTCACATTCTCTATGTCGATGTGGTCCCTTCACTCCGATTCTTAGGACATAAATGGAACAAAATGCAAAAGACGCAAATTGAAAAAAAAGGAATAAGATTAAAACCAACTTAAAAACGCCATTCCAAATCCCTTGGCAATGGCGACGACGGAGCAACGGCAATGAAGACAGAAGCCATATTAGAATTGTAAATTACTCTGAAAAACCATAAATAGACGCAGCGCCGACAGAAACTTGGGGGTAATACGTTATGACGGACTATCGGGTTAGAATAGTCTTTCTTAGAGGAAGATGCATTTTCTCGTTCAGTCCTTTTGGGGAGACGGCTTTTTGCTCTCGACACGTCTGGCTTCTTTTTGAGCCACGATCCGTTTCCAATGGCCTCCCCTTCCGTCAATCAACACACGATCAGTCGGTCTTACGTGGAGCGGTTTACTGCTGCAGTCATGATCTTCAACTTTGATCGGTCCGTTTCACCTTCTGCTGCTTGAATATCCGGAACGTGTTCCCTCACACGACGGCTCAATTCATGTGATGCGAGTCCGACGTGGACAAGTCGCATAATATGCTACACCGACTGGGCTACATCCAGGGGAACGGGATATTTTATACTTTTTATTCCTGCATGAATTAAAGAAGCTATCAGACACATGGAACTGCCCATCAAGTTAGTCCATCTTAGTTCTTCCAGCCGTGTATGGTCATTTAATATTCATCAAATTGGTATTCAAAGTTTCCATGAATGAATTTCATTCTTAAAAATGACGTTGTCAATGTAACGCCCCCATAGATGAACCTTCTCAATCAAAGGGGTTGGCTCAATAAGGAATATGTGGCATTTTCTTTTGAAAGCTCGAGTCGTGCTCTCGATCACTCAAAGTGCAAAAAAAAGTGCAGAGGTACCACACAAAAAAGTACACAAAGCTTGGTCACGTATCTAAGGGACAAACTACAGGTGTGGAAGGGCCTGCCTTTATCAGTAGCAGGGCGCGTTAATTTAATAAAAATGATAGTGATGCCAAAGTTCTTGTATGTGTTGGAGCACATGGATGTGTTGGTGCCTAAAAAGCTCTTTAAACTAATAAATTCAATGTTCGCGCCGTTTGTGTGGGGGGGGGGGAGATCTAAGCTCAAGCTGTCGATTTTACAAAGACCTAAAGACGAGGCTGGGGCTGCGTTACCGGATGTTTTTCTATATTATTTGGCGGGGCAGCTCAGATACTTGATTTCATGGGTCTCCCCCCCCCTAGAGACTAATGCGGAGAATCATCTCGCTCGGGTACTGGGTTTGAAAAATCTGTGGCCGATACTGGAGCCGCATGATTTTAGACACCGCTCCCTGTTACCCTTACATAAGCTGGCGAGACGAGTCTGGCAACAGGCTAAAGATATACTGGGATATGTGGGGGTGGTGGCGGAGAGCCCGCTATGGGATAATCCGAGCTTTCCCCATTTGCACGGATTGGTAGGGAAGAGTTACTGGTCAGCTAGAGAGGTAGTCGCTCTATCACAATTGCTAACGGAAGAAGGGGTGGTAATGACGGTGAGTGAGATTCGGGCGGCATTTAATATACCGCCAGGGGATGAATTATACTGCATACAGCTGTACCATGCTCTATTAGCACAATTCCCAGTGAACTCCGTGACTCATTCCAGTTGTGACCTAGTGGTGAGGCTGAGCACGCCGTTTACAAGGGGCGTTGTCTCCCAAATTTATTCTTATCTAATGGAGGCTAAGATGCGAATGGAGCCCCTGGGGGTGGAGGATAAGTGGCGTGCGTTAATTCCACAACTCACAGCAGAGGAATGGAGGGAAGCGCAGGGCTCCCATCTGCTGGTTTCACCAGCTGCAAATAATAAACTAGTGCAACTGTACATCATACACCAATGTTATTTAACACCTGTAAAGCTGCATCGTATGGGAAGAATGGAGTCCTCACAATGTCATAGGTGTGGAGAGATGAGGGCAGACTTTATACACTTAATGTGGGGTTGTCATCGGATTCGTTGCTTTTGGGAGGAGGTGGTTACATTATTAATGGCAGTGATGGGGAGGACGATACCTTGCAGGCCTGAGATATGTTTACTGGGACTGTTAAATGAGGAGCAATGGTCATTATATGAGAAGATTTTCCTCAGAGAAACACTGTTTATGGCAAGAAAGGCGGTGGCCATGAGATGGATGGCGGATAGATCCCCGACAGTAGCGCAATGGCGCAAAATGGTTAATGACATACTTCCATTTGAGAAAATAGTGTACAAACATCGGGGCAAGGCGGCCAAATTTAATTTGATCTGGGATGGTTGGTGCTCATCGAGTCTCACTCACTGCACAGTCCAAGGGCTGACAGCTGATCTGGCACAAGCGGGGGGTGGGAGAGGGTAAAAGACTAGGAAGAATGACATGTCCAGGTGCTCCAGGGTAGGAAATATAAGAAGATTGGAGCGAGGTGATAGAATATTGAAGTGTGGGAGTATTTCTATTCTCATGATGTAATGTAATAAAAGCCGGGTTGGTTGGAATTGAGAATCCTGTAGTATGTGTGAGTGGTCTGCGAACCATGGGTTATTATGATGAATACCTGCGAGTATTCCCTTTGTATAAATTGATTCTTCTGACATATGTACTATTGAATGTGTAATGTTCTACTGATGTATGTGATGGTTTGACTCTGACAGTTACTTTTAATAAAACGAGTTTAAAAAAAAAAAGTACACAAAGGATGCGGCCTATCGCCGCCCTACTCCTAAAGGAGAGAGGCCCCTGCATAACCATTCTCCGAACCATAGGCCCAAAGGATCGATGGTCCCCCCTTGCGGAAGCTCAGAAAGACCCAACAGCACTCCCAGGCTTCTACCTGGGATGCCACCCCAGTGTCCACCTAGGGGCGTTCCCACAGCCCCAGGAACAGATTGGCATATGAGGGCACACGTGGCGCCCCCATAGCAGTACACTGGAGCTGTAGGCACACAGAAAAAAGTTATGAACCAAGAAGAACTCAAGTAGCTATAAAAAGAGCTTTGCTAAGTCAAGATCGACCTCAGGCATCAGCAGAAAATGTCTCGTTGCCATCAGCGTGAGGTTTACAGGGGACAATAGTCATATCGGGTTCCAAACAAATCCCATTCATCTTGCGTAAAATATCTGTGGTGTCCTTCAGGTAAAATGGAAGAGTTTCATCTAGAGGACGCAGGACATATCCCATTCATGCCGGAAACAATTGGACGTCCGTAGCGGCACGCTTATGGATTTTCCATCTTAGCTTCCGTCGGATCATTGACAATCATATTGTCCTCATATTGGCTTTTATGTGTAACGCCTCTAGCAAAATGTATTCAAGTTCCCTCCGGAATTTCCTGAGTGGATTAAATGTGAGCTTACGATAACACGCAGGACCACGGAGCTGCCTCCCTTTCGCAAATCAGCTTGGGCCAGAGGACGGTTTGATATTTATAATTCTCTGCGCACAGTTGTCATGTTTGATGGTTCCTTGGATGCGTTTGAATTCCTCAGCGACAACAAACAAATCAACGATAGAGCAGGGAATTTTTTGGGATTTGGGAAGAACCGTACAAGGAAACTTACCGCTGGACTTATCCCTCTGCTCATCCAGAAGACCCTGGAGTGCTCTTAAAGCTTCGTGCTCCTCACGTGTGGAAAAAACAGTGGGTAATGTGTCCCGATGGAAAATCTGTTTGAAAATAAATGGTACTTTCAGGGTAAGGCCACACGGAGCGGCCCTGACACGGTCGCAACGCGGCCAACATTCGAACCGGCACCATGTCCGGTGTGGCTGTCAAATAGCCTGTTAGTGGCCGCACGTTAATGTGGATAAAAGGTCCCTTTATCTACAAAATCGTGCGCCCGTGAATTAATACACCCTTTATGGCCGCACGATTTTGCAGGTTACAAGTTACCCCCTATCCGTAGAGTAAGGGGTAACTTGCTGATCGGTATGTGTCACACAGCTCAGACCCCCACTGTTAACGAGAACGGGGAGCCCGAATTTGCCCGAACCCAAAGTTTGAACTGAGCGGTAGGTCACTCATGCGTACTGCCACTCCATTCATTCTCTATGGCAGCGCCTGAAAAAGCCGAACACTGCACTCGGCTATATCCGGCGCTCCCGTGGGGTAAGTTACCCCTTACCCTACGGATAGGGGGTAACTTGTATCCAGAATACCCCAAGGTGTTTGACCGTGTCAGGGCCGTTCCATGTGGCCTTACCCTCACACTGGCCAAGTTTGGCTGGTGCAACGAGCGACGTTTATCGAGACAGAATTGTTAGGATTAGTAGCAGGACCGCGGCTAATCAATGATTCTGTTATCTCTGCGTTTGGGCGTTGCTAGGCAATGCCTGTCTGAATCTGGTCATCATTTAGCTTTGCCTGGTTATTTAGGGCGGAGTACTTTTTTTGAGCCTGTATATACTTCAGGCCTGGATTACTCCGGTACTGGTTATATGCGCTAACTCTTTCCAGATTCTTGTTTGTGACTTTGTTTCTACTGTGGAACCTGTTGGTCCTCTGAGAGATCCAGTTTTTGTATAGTGGTTTAATGTGTATCCTGGGATCAGTAATTCCACTGGTTTGTTTGCCTTTCCTGTGCGTTTGGTCTGCTGCCAAGCTGTTGTCTTACCCTGCTATGGCATAGTATTCAGATAGGGTCAGCGAGTGCTGTCTATTGTCTATTCATCTGCCATCCTCTCCCTTTATGCATCGTCTCGATCGTCTACTATCTTTGGTGTTCTGTTCCGCTTGTCCACTGGTGCCTTTTTGTTTTCGGTCAGTATTGATGTGTGCTTCACCCACGTGATAGCGATTGTCTGGTGTTGCAGTCTTGAGCACCACCAGTAGCGTAACTCTTTTCCTTATGTTAGGCTGCTTCTACCCAATCCATCTTCATCAGATGTGCTTATTTGTCCAGAAATATTTAGAGTAGGGGTTCCTGGGATTGGTTCCATACTTTTCAGATTACTTTTTTGCTAGCCGTTGTGATTAGATGAAGCATGCGCATATCTTGTTTATGGCTGGTATTAATGACGAAATAGCTAAATATTCCCCAGGTGGAGGTAAAGGGCCAGTTCACACTGAGTATTTTGTTGCTGATTTTAATGTGGAAACCGCGCCAAAAAGTACCCAAATCGTGGGAGGAGTGGTTTTCAAAGAAGTGACATGCCCTTTGTTCGGGCGTTTCAGTCTCTGCCTCCCATTGATGTCAATGGGAGGTCGGAGATCGTGTTTTTCATGGCTGTTTATGCCCGGGGTGCTCATTGGCCGCAGGTGGAAAAAACGCAGTGAAAAACGTGGCAAATTTTCTGCCCGAAGGTCAAAATCAGGAATTTTGAGGCAGATTTTTCTACCTGCAAAAAAAATCAGTGTGAACAGGGCCAAAAGGAAATTCGTTAATTGTTTGGCTGTGAAAGTTCTGACCTTGTTCCAAAATATTTGTATTTGCGGCATTGCCGCAGGAAGTGTTGCAGGTTAGCTTACGGTTTTTCTACCTTTGGTGGGAGATATATTAGGAGTGACTGGAGCAGATATGAAAGATTCGGGAACTTTTATGATGTTAGCGTTTTCCACAAATAGAAGGGTAAAAATGTCGCCAGGTTTGTCAGGTCTGTTCTAGTGAGTTTGTATTTAGAGGGTTCACGCTAAACATTTTTCCGTCAATACATGAAATCAACATTTAAATATGCAAAAATAATAGAAATTGGGGAGGGGCAAGAAACGTTGTTACAGCACTGTAGAAAGAAGACCGGGCCAAAGTTCCACCTATGAAATGTCTCCGTCGAGATGTGCCAGGAGACCTTGGTCCGGGCAGAGCAGCATAGACGGAAGTTGGCCGGGTCATTGGCTGATATTGTTGCTGCAATTGTGGTGCGAATATATAAACAGAGTAGCGATTGGTGATAAATCCCTGTTGTGAGGGGTCGGCTATTGAAGGGAGAATATCTTGAATTTGATTGGTTAGCATCTTTAATAGGAATTTATATACCAGATGCCCCACCTTCGGACTCTGTGTGCTTTATTGTATCTACCGGTTTGCAAAGGGCACGGCTGACACCCCTAAACCCAATAGTTAGGAGGGCTGTCCACATAATTATGGCTCTTGCACCAAAAAGAAGAACCAAGGAGTCTCTAAGTCAAAAATTACATAATCTTTTTATTTGACAATATTACACTGTTTACAAAAAACAAGTTTCTAAAAATGAATCACAAATAAAAGCATGGCCGCCACATGGGTCAATATACATCAGATATGGTCATATATGTAAAGACACATTACAGTATACCTCAAAGACAACAATGTAGGTAGTGTGATGTAAATAGGATGAGGTATACAGGCTACAGGTAATATGTTAAACTGCTTCAGGAAAACGGTAAGAGGGATGAGACTCCCATGTATGGAAAATGCAAAAGAGAACAGGACTGAGAAACAACGTGTTATAATGTCCAAAAAGAAAAGCTCAAATATGTGTAAATATCGGGGAGTTGTTCATGCATATATAAGAGAGCCCAAATACCATGAACCAGCAAACACTGAACCAAGGAGCACTATCAAAGTACTAACCCATGTAGCTGAGACTCCAAGAATGGCGGCCGGCCCCAACGCGTTTCGGCTTCCGCCTTCGTCTGACGAAGGCGGAAGCCGAAACGCGTTGGGGCCGGCCGCCATTCTTGGAGTCTCAGCTACATGGGTTAGTACTTTGATAGTGCTCCTTGGTTCAGTGTTTGCTGGTTCATGGTATTTGGGCTCTCTTATATATGCATGAACAACTCCCCGATATTTACACATATTTGAGCTTTTCTTTTTGGACATTATAACACGTTGTTTCTCAGTCCTGTTCTCTTTTGCATTTTCCATACATGGGAGTCTCATCCCTCTTACCGTTTTCCTGAAGCAGTTTAACATATTACCTGTAGCCTGTATACCTCATCCTATTTACATCACACTACCTACATTGTTGTCTTTGAGGTATACTGTAATGTGTCTTTACATATATGACCATATCTGATGTATATTGACCCATGTGGCGGCCATGCTTTTATTTGTGATTCATTTTTAGAAACTTGTTTTTTGTAAACAGTGTAATATTGTCAAATAAAAAGATTATGTAATTTTTGACTTAGAGACTCCTTGGTTCTTCTTTTTGGTGCAATATATTTTGGGAGTACAGTCGTAAGTTATAAGGGATGATATACATAATTTGTGCCAGATGATGCAGCATGTATGCCCTGTATATAGGATTTATTATAATTATGGCTCTGTAGTGTATGTACTCAAAGAGCTAGAACAGGGGAGTGGGACCCATAATGAATCTGCATTGTTGGATCGCTTGCACAGTATACTGCACTACTTATGTTCGTACCGGCTCTTTAAGGGCTTCATAGGAGCACAAACATGGCAGACATGGGGGCCTGCATTGACAACCATCGCAACCATCTCTTTCTAACGGCTTAGATACCGTGGTCGCTATTGACCCCAGAATAGTTGTTAAAGGTCCGGAATAAGGGGTGATCTTCGATTCTGGCCGTTACAGTGGTGAGGGGTTGACTGTAAAATATAGTCGACACTTGCCGAATATGGAGCGGGCTCAGTCCGTGAACATGCTCCATACTTCCCATTGCTGGGTACGACGTGACTGTACCTCAAATGTCGGGAAAGGGTTAATACTATTTGAGCACTTACTGAATGTCACAGCCTACCCGGATATTGTCTTAGTCCATGCGCATCCAGCAGGATAATCCATGTCGTGAAGAAAACTCCATCTCAAGCTGGTTCTGCAAACACGACTGCGACCTCCACGAGCACGACAAGGACCTCCACGAGCACGACAGTGACCTCCACAAACACTACAGTGACCTCCACAAACACGAGTGACCTCCACAAACACGAGTGACCTCCACAAACACGAGTGACCTCCACAAACACGACAATGGTTGCACAGTTACGAATCTTAAACCAATAGATCACGTCTGGGATGTGTAGATAGAGAAATTCACACCATGAAAACACGGCTGAAATATTGTCATGATGGACCAGAATCCCACATTGTTCAATCAAGAAGTCCACACCGATTTTAAGCTTTTCACCAACATTGACTGGAAAGCTACTCTGAGCCCCCCACAGGTCAGTATAAAATAAAGAAATTAAGACAAAAAGTGCCCACCTCTCCGAATCCACAACTATTATAGACTTTCTGCGTGATGCGAATGCGTTATGCATGGACGTTATAACTGTTCTCACCAGTTTGTTCGTGGATCCTCGGTGTCGTCTGGGAGATGGTGCTTGGAACCCAGGCAACGCTTGGCACAGCGGGTAGAGGCGGTCGGATGGAAAGGCAGAAGTCAGGACAGGCGGCAGGCGTCGTAATGGGTATGGAAGAAATAGGTCAAGGCATGCGGCAGACGTCGTAACTGGTATGGATAGCAATGGGTAAAGGCAGGCGGCAGACGTCGTAACGGGTATGGATAGCAATGGGTTAATGCAGGCGGCAGGCAAGGATAGTCAAGTACAGGCAGGAGGTCAGTAACGGGAAATCCAGACAAATGCAGAAGGGAAGGAAACAGAGAACCAGGGCACTGGGGAACTTGGTTGAACAAGCACAGAAGGAGGGACCTTAAATAGGAAGTCTATAGAATTAAGGCGTGCGCTGGCCCTTTAAGACAGAATGAGTCCGCGTGCGCGCCCTCTAGTGACTGCAGCCGCACATCAAGGATGACGGCCGCGGAGGGTGGTAAGGGATGCACTCACCTGTCGCCGCCCAGGGCCAGCAGAGCGTCCGGACCGGGTAAGTGGAGCTCGGGATGAGCATATGGTAATGGAGGGCACAGGAACCGGAGCAGAGGCCGTGGGGAAGGCGGGGAACGGCGCGGCAGCCATTACAGGCGTCAGGGGTTTAAGCATTAAAGAGGTTGTCCCATAAAACATATGTATCCTCTATTCACAGTGATCACTGGGGGTCTGACCGCTGGGACCCCCAGCGATAAGGAGAACAGGGGACCAAAATTCCCCTGAAGTGCTCCATGATAAGCATTAGACTTGGGACTGTGTCCGGCAGCTTCATAGAAATGAATGGAGCGCCGGTCGCGCTTGTGTGCATGAGTGATCGGCGCGCCATTCATTTCTATGGAGCTGCCGGACACAGACCTCAAAAGTCCCAAGCAACTCATGGAGCACTTCGGGGGACTTTAGGTTCTCAGTTCTCCTTATCGCTGGGGGTCCCAGTGGTCGGACCCCCAGCGATCACACATGTATCCCCTACATGTGTTTTATGGGACAACCCCTTTAAGTACGTTTCCGGTCAGTCAGAATGTACTTTACGCCAAACATGAAATAATTACCCACAGGCATCATTTAGTCTGTTCTACTCGGCCCGATCTACTTTTGTGATTTTACTAAATACGTCCGCAAGTAAGCAGCACACAACATATAAAGGGTTACACCCGAAACAGGAAATGACAAATGGCTGAAAAACACGCAGCTACATCCAGAACAGGGGTCGCTCTTCCCCGCGTTGCCTGGTGAGGCGGCCGCTGAGAGCAGATTCCAGGCTGGGACTAAGTGAAGTGAAGAGAGCCCCGCGCAGGTATCTGCAGCCAGCGGCCACTTTACCAGGTCAAACAGGGCCGGGTGGTCACGTTCTCGATATAGGTGCAAGTCCCGGCATCTATCGGATATTTATGGGATTTCCAGTTGGGAATAATCCTTTAAGCTCATGACTGGACTTTAGTAAGCACTCCTTACTGATCAGTACATAAGCGCAGTGGGCCGCAAACTTGCGTTTTCGGAAGCCCAAATACAAGAAGTTTTTAAAAAGATTCCTGCCTCTTCGAGCATGTATCAGAGGAGATGCGCGCTAGGGTCAGGCAGTTTCTATGGGCCAGACGAGACTGCTTTATAGAGTATCCTGCCTAGTGCGATCACAACTCTTATGAAACAATGTTCTCATCACAGCCCTTGGCACAAATAACTGACTCCCGGAACGCACGGTTATTCACGGAAACCTGCTAACCCGGAACTGTTGGTTAAAGGTTCTCTGGGACTTCGCCATAGATGGCCTGTTCTTAGTATAATCAATGTTTGATTGATGGGGGTCTGACCTACAGGACCCCTGCCCATCAGCAACATTAAAGGGGCACTTAGATGGAAAGAGCAGCAGTAGCAGACACAAGCCCCCATATGGACGAGCTCACTGCGCCTGCGTCAACTATGAAGCGCCCCTTCACTGTGCTTATGAGCGAGGTCCCGGAGGTTGGACCCCCACCAATCAGGTTGGACCCCCACCTTTTTGTTTAAACCCACAGTATTTATACCATTTTGTTCTTAAAAATAAAACACGTATGCATTTTTCGCCACCTACTAGTATTTTCTTCCACTTTTAGAACAATGACACGGATACATATACAAAACGGTGCAATATATACAGGATTTCCATACCAATATTAAAAGCCTACTTCATTTTTTTCTATAACTCTAAGTGTATGTAAAGGTGATAAACTTTGTAACATATCGATTTACAGAAGAACGCCTCTTTTCACCGATATGTGGCTATTGCCGTGTCGATCTGTTCAGAATCTCTGCACTCGCTAAAAAAAAAAAAAACGAGGCATGAAAATTGTGACGGCTCATATTACAGAGAAGAGAGAATCTCTCACCAGTGATTGATTTAATAAATTGCGGTCAGAAATATTGTTACTCCAGTTCACACACTTACGGCTTATTCTACAAGTTCCCCTGGAATCGTAGGTACGCTTTAAAAGTCGATAACGTGATGGACGGCATTCAATCTTTGAAGACCGATAGCCATTAGGAATAAATAAAATAAAAATGTAAAAAAATATCACTTCGGGTATTGTCCTCTTTACATTTAGCATTGGGACGGTGTATTGGAAAATATGACCACTTATGATTAGTGCGCTCCCGTTTTTTTGTAGATTTATAGTTCATGAATCAATTAAAAATAAGGTTAGAGTTTTAAGCCATTAAGGATATTCACAGAAGCTTTAGTGTTTCAAAGAACGTGAGCCGGTGTATTGTAATTATCCACAGCACCCCCTTCACTCTAGTAACATTTTTGGAGAAAAACTACAATGGCTTCTCACAAGCCCTCTGATGTTCCACAAGGTTAGCTTTCCTTGTATAACATTTCCCACACTGAGAGCAGGAAAATGGCTTCTCCCCAGTGTGAATTCGTTGGTGCGTGACAAGGTTCGATTTCGACGTAAAGCATTTCCCACAATTGGAACAGGAATATGGCTTCTCCCCAGCATGAATTTTCTGATGCTCATCGAGGTTACACTTCTTGGTAAAGCATTTGCCGCACTCAGGACACGGGAACGGCTTTTCTCCCGTATGAACTCTCTGATGTTTAACAAGGTTATACTTCCATGTAAAACATTTCCCACATTCAGAACATGAATACCACTTCTGTGCCGTGTGAAGGCTCTGGTGCCGCATTAAATCCGATTTCTGAGTGAAACGTTTCCCACACACCGTGCATGAAAACAGCCTCTTGCCGGTGTGATGACTCCTCTCATGCCTAAAAAGTTCAGATTTCCTTGCAAAACATTTTTCACACTCGAAACATGAAAATGGCTTCTCCCCTGTGTGAATTCTCTGATGCTCAACAAGATTGGACTTTTTGGTGAATGATTTTCCACACTCAGAACATGAAAACGGCTTCTCACCCGTATGAATTCTTTGGTGTTGAATGAAATCACATTTCTGGGTAAAGCACTTTCCACACTCAGAACACGGAAATGGTTTCTCCCCCGTGTGAATTCTCTGATGTCGAATAAGATTTGCCTTCTTCTTAAAGTACTTTCCACATTCAGAACATGGATATAAGTTTCCACCAATGTGGTCTGCATTTGTATCAAGAGAGTGTTCCTCATCATTTGAGGGATCAAACGGTGGATCCCTACTGTGAGGAGCTCGGGGCACATTTGTGCCGATATCCACTGGAATTTCCTCCTCCTTAAACTGCCGGTCGCTCGCCATATCGGTCTCCTCCTCTTCATCCTCAATAACTTTAATATTAAGCAGATCTTCATCCTGAACATACAATTATTTAGAAAAAAAAATTGGATTTCATGAAACAAATTTGCTTTGGTTGTTTTTGAGACTTTAGCTAATTGTACCTGTGGACTCTGTGGGACATCGAGATCTTCCTCCTCCTCATCTGGGGAATAAAGAGGACTTGGACAGATCTCTTGACGCTCTTTTTTTCTCTTCACGGATCCATCTATAGAAAATACTGTGCCTGAATACATTGTTTACATGTGATTATGAAATTAAAAGTGTGTCTAGGTAACCCTCAAAAACAGCCTCGGTTTTCTGCTCCTGAACTAGACGAAAAGGTGGGCGAGGGTGAAGTCTAGGAGTGGTTTCTACTCGGATGCTCTAGTCTTCGTCATCAATCAATTAGATCGGTTCTATATAAACGCTCCTGACTCTGGGCTCCTTACCAGTTATTACTTTACTACCTGGTTCTTTGCCTTGTGCTTTGTGAGTATTCCTCGTTACCCCTCTTTACATTCTTCCTTATTACTACTGTTTGACCTGCATTGCCCTAACATTTTTGCCTTCTGATTTGGTACCGCTGTGTAAATATACTATGTATGACCTGGACGGTGTCTATTTCTCTTTTGCCTGCGGATTTTGTATTGCGTTACCGCTCTGTTGTTGACCTTGGCTAGTCTTACTTGTCTACCTGTACGCAGCTGCTTGGTGAAAGCAAGATGAACTTTTCCACCAACAGGGTTCACTCAGTCTGCTAGCTAGGTTCCTGATAGTGGGTTCACCCTTATCAAAGTGGTTCTTCTGCTTTAGGCAGGGCCCAAGTTCCCTCAGGGGCATCGCAGGGCTAGATCGCCACCTCTTGCCGAATCGGCCAGCTAGCGCCAAGTCTGGTAGTGGGGGCGCTTTTGCTGGACTGGTTACTTTTTGTCAGAGACATTACATTCTCCAAGTGGAATGATGTAAGCTGATGTAGGATGCAAACATATCAACAGACACGTCACAGGTTAAACTCTTTCGACCATAGATTTGGCCAAAGTATAAAAATTACAACATCATCTAAAGATGAAAGTAAGCAAATAAAATGCAGAAAACGAATCTTCCAGACCAACGTCTTCCAACGTCGGGAGTCTGAATTCCTTGGTGAGGAAGTAACTATATATTATGATGTTCCCAATATGTGACGGTTGTCTATATAGCAGTTCTAAGTCACCTGGGCTGGTGTCCACAGGACTTTCCTCCCCCTTATACGGCTGATCACCCATCATATATGTTTCTTCTTCTTCTTCCTCTTCTTCCTCCTCCATAACTTCTACTTTAATATCGATCAGATCTTCATCCTAAACAAATGAAAAGTCGTTAGAAATAACTTTATACCTTGACTTTCGTGGCATTTTAGAATGTGATGAACTCCATGTTATTCACCTGATGATCCTGTGGAACATGGAGATTGTCCGCGGGACAATCCTGGGAAGAAAGAAGCGTCTGACTGCTCTTCATAGACCGACCTATAGGAGATACAGAATTATAGTCTGAATACATTGAATAGACAAAATGTGATTACTGGAAGTCGGATATTCTTAGGCGACCCAAAAACGGCTCCACCCTTTTACAAGCTCTCAGCTTACCCATTGATGTGTGATTCCGGTGGTCCACCATCATGACGTCCTTGTACAGATCCCTCTTTCCCGGTGATGTGTGGTCACGGTGGTCCTCCATCATGACCTCCTTGTACGGATCCTTCTTACCCGGTGATGTGCGGTTCCGGTGGTCCTCCATCATGGCCTCCTTGTACAGATCCCGCTTTCCCAGTGATATGGGGTCCCGGTGGTCCTCCATCATGACGTCCCGGTGGTCCTCCATGATGTTCTTGTACAGATCCCTCTTACTCGGAGGTGTGCGGTCCCGGTGGTCCTCCATCATGGCGTCCTTGTACAGATCCTTGTGTTCTTCTATATACTCCCACTCCTCCATGGAGAAATAGACGGCGACATCCTGACATCTTATAGGAACCTGACACACAATGATACAGTCATCACCCAGACAGATTATACCTTGTGTTATTATATAATGTCCCAGCATTCCCGGCAGTGTCACCTCTCCAGTCAGCAGCTCGATGATCTTGTGGGTGAGGTCCAGGATCTTCTCATCGTTGTATTTCTCGGATGATGACGCGGATGTACGGAGGTGGGGCTATTGGTGAGACACTCTCCCGATGTCTTCTTCACTAATATATAACCCTGTGTATGGAGAAAGATCATTTATAATGAAAGCTAATCTATAAATGATTAGAAGTGCAGGTGGTAGGACACGTACAGACGTCGCCCGTGTTTCCCACTTTACACACAATACAGCTTGTCGATCGGCGCTCGCTGATCACTTTAGACGGAGCAATGATCGTTTAGTATAGGGACAAACTATCCTTACGATGGTCGCTCATCCCGATGCATTTACATCATGTCGGCAGGACATCTGTTTACATGGGGAGACAATTTTATATGCTGCATAAACGATCCGATGAATGAGCGTTTCCCGTTCATCGGCTGATCGTTGCCCTATTTACACAGGGCAATGATCGATAACGACCGCTAGTTTGCCCGATCATTGACCCATGTATGGCCCCCGATCACGTTTGTTCAGCTGAGAGAACTACCGCGTGCTAAAATGATAAATGCCTTTTGTAGCTGTAAGTGATGTCATCGGACATATATCCCGGAGTCAGCAGGTAGATCATCTCCAGGGTGAGGGTCAACGTCCTCTCGTCATCTTATTCCTGCTGGCGGTGCAGTTGGCCTCAGGTCTTGTGGAGCTGATCGTCTATGACCACTGTAATGCAGGAAGATAAATGGACATAAGACTATAGATTATATTATGGAGGGGTCAGGGAGATGTCAGAACATTCACCATATGAAAGAACTTGCTTTACATGCAGCTGCCGGAGGTTGGGCTTGTTAGACTCTCTGGCCCAGATTTACGAAGACTTGCGTTTCATACGGCGTTTATAGATTGGAGGCCGCTAGAGTGAGAGGTGACAAATTTATTTGGAGGTGCACGACCCTTATTGAGTTTATTGCTTCTTGGGCTGTCCGTGCGCCACAATGGGAAATCTATGCCAGCTTCGAGCGGTCTTTTATATATTGGTTATATTAAGAAATGTATATGTCTAATCCTGGCCAGTTACATCTGGTCATCCGATATTTGCCCCACTGATACATTTCCCCAGTGTTCCGTCACGAGTGGGCGCTAGTTTCTGCTCTATGATGTATATATACATGGCACCGGGATCTCGTGGGTACGGCTACTGTAACCTCGAGTTATACACAGCCGGGAGATAACTCAGATTCCAGCCATTGAACCCCTTAGATGATGCGGTTAAAGGGTAACCAAACGTTTGACGAACTTCTAACACGTCATAGTGACAGAGCAGCAAGGTCAGAGCACTTAGTCCCCACCAATCGCTACATCGAAGCGACAGAAGGTCTCGTGTGGGCGCTCAACAGGTCCATGTCTGTTCGGCTTTTTCCAGAAATCAATGTCCAATACATCGGCTTTCTGTAAAAAGCTGAACGGAAACTAAGTGGGCGAGCGCTTCTGGTCTCCGTGCTCGGACCCCCACCAATCCAGACTTCTGACATGTCACTATGACCTCAGAGGCTTGTCAAACGTTTGGTTACCCTTTTAACAGCGACCGCAACATCTGAGCTGCTTGACAGAGAGAGGGGGGGGGGGGCTCAATCTTTCTTAACATCGGTGCCCCACGACCCCACCACAGGGTGCCGCGGGTGAAACACTAATAGTACGGCAGTAATATATGAAGTATTCCAAAGTATTATACAAATGATTAAAATATCGCGGCTTCTGGTCCCCGAGTAGGAAAGAACAACATTAAGATCATTACAATTTTATAAAATAAAAAAAATGTCTCCCCAAAAAGCATGGATTTCTGGAAAATAGTAAAAAAAAAAAATAAATTTTATGGTAACGACCAGGCATTATTTACACCGTATCACGTATGGCGTGAAAAATAACCTAACAAGAATGGAGATCACAACAGATTCACTAATTCACCCCGAACCTCAAATACATAGTAATTGTCCAAACCCTTCACAGCGGGCAATCACAGGATGGAGCCCCCCTCCCCCCCCTCCATCTGTTCCCATAAAGTCTTCTAATATTCTGAATATACCAACAACTTAATGGGCATAAACCCCACCGGTCCACCGATACCAACCGGGACATCACCCAACCAATCGACCGATCCCAACCGGGACATCACCCAACCGGGACATCACCCAACCAATCGACCGATCCCAACCGGGACATCACCCAACCGGGACATCACCCAACCAATCCACCGATACCCACCGGGACATCACCCAACCAATCCACCGATACCCACCGGGACATCACCCAACCGGGACATCACCCAACCAATCCACCAATCCCAACCGGGACATCACCCAACCAATCCACCGATACATCACCCAACCGGGACATCACCCAACCAATCGACCGATCCCAACCGGGACATCACCCAACCGGGACATCACCCAACCAATCCACCGATACCCACCGGGACATCACCCAACCGGGACATCACCCAACCAATCCACCGATACCCACCGGGACATCACCCAACCGGGACATCACCCAACCAATCCACCGATACCCACCGGGACATCACCCAACCGGGACATCACCCAACCAATCCACCAATCCCAACCGGGACATCACCCAACCAATCCCCACCAGGACATCACCCAACCGGGACATCACCCAACCAATCCACCAATCCCAACCGGGACATCACCCAACCAATCGGGACACTATTCACCGAAGATGACCCAGTGCTGTGCCCGGATCTGAGGAGCACCCAACTAAAGGGCAAGGACGGAAAGTATATAAATACTGTCTGCTGGGGCCCTGTATCTAATCCTATCATGTGTGATACTATCTGCTGAGCTGTGTATCTAAGCCGATCATGTGTGATATTGTCTGCTGAGCTGTGTATCTAATCCTATCATGTGTGATACTGTCTGCTGGGGCCCTGTATCTAATCCTATTCATGTGTGATACTGTCTGCTGTGCATCTAATCCTATCCTGTGTGATACTGTCTGCTGAGCTGTGTATCTAATCCTATCCTGTGTGATACTGTCTGCGGAGCTGTGTATCTAATCCTATCATGTGTGATACTGTCTGCTGAGTGTGTATCTAATCCTATCATGTGTGATACTGTCTGCTGACCCACTGTATCTAATCCCATCATGTGTGATACTGTCTGCTGAGCTGTGTATCTAATCCTATCATGTGTGATACTGTCTGCTGAGCCATGTATCTAATCCTATCATGTGTGATACTGTCTGCTGAGCTGTGTATCTAATCCAATCATGTGTGGTACTGTCTGCTGAGCTGTGTATCTAATCCTATCATGTGTTTTACTGTCTGCTGAGCGGTGTATCTAATCCTATCCTGTGTGATACTGTCTGCTGAGCTGTGTATCTAATCCTATCATGTGTGATACTGTCTGCTGAGCTGTGTATCTAATCCTATCATGTGTGATACTGTCTGCTGAGCCGTGTATCTAATCCAATCGTGTGATACTGTCTGCCGAGCCGTGTATCTAATCCTATCCTGTGTGATACGGTCTGCTGAGCTGTGTATCTAATCCTATCCCCAGTGTGATACTGTCTGCTGACCCACTGTATCTAATCCTATCATGTGTGATACTGTCTGCTGAGGCCCTGTATCTAATCCTATCATGTGTGATACTGTCTGCTGAGCTGTGTATCTAATCCTATCATGTGTGATACTCTCTGCTGAGCTGTGTATCTAATCCCATCATGTGTGATACTGTCTGCTGAGCTGTGTATCTAATCCTATCATGTGTGATACGGTCTGCTGAGTTGTGTATCTAATCCTATCATGTGTGATACTGTCTGCTGAGCTGTGTATCTAATCCTATCATGTGTGATACTGTCTGCTGAGCTGTGTATCTAATCCTATCATGTGTGATACTGTCTGCTGAGCTGTGTATCTAATCCTATCATGTGTGATACTGTCTGCTGAGCTGTGTATCTAATCCTATCATGTGTGATACTGTCTGCTGAGCCCCGGTATCTAATCCTATCATGTGCGATACGGTCTGCTGAGCGGTGTATCTAATCCTATCATGTGTGATACTGTCTGCTGAGCTGTGTATCTAATCCTATCATGTGTGATACTGTCTGCTGAGATGTGTATCTAATCCTATCATGTGTGATACTGTATGCTGAGCTGTGTGTCTAATCCTATCATGTGTGATACTGTCTGCTGAGCTGTGTATCTAATCCTATCATGTGTGATACTGTCTGCTGAGCTGTGTATCTAATCCTATCCTGTGTGATACTGTCTGCTGAGCTGTGTATCTAATCCTATCCTGTGTGATACTGTCTGCGGAGCTGTGTATCTAATCCTATCATGTGTGATACTGTCTGCTGAGTGTGTATCTAATCCTATCATGTGTGATACTGTCTGCTGAGCTGTGTATCTAATCCAATCATGTGTGGTACTGTCTGCTGAGCTGTGTATCTAATCCTATCATGTGTGATACTCTCTGCTGAGCTGTGTATCTAATCCCATCATGTGTGATACTGTCTGCTGAGCTGTGTATCTAATCCTATCATGTGTGATACGGTCTGCTGAGTTTGTGTATCTAATCCAATCATGTGTGATACTGACTGCTGAGCTGTATCTAATCCTATCATGTGTGATACTGACTGTTGAGCAGTGTATCTAATCCTATCATGTGTGATACTGTCTGCTGAGCTGTGTATCTAATCCTATCATGTGTGATACTGTCTGCTGAGCTGTGTATCTAATCCTATCATGTGTGATACTGTCTGCTGAGCTGTGTATCTAATCCCATCATGTGTGATACTGTCTGCTGAGCTGTGTATCTAATCCTATCATGTGTGATACTGACTGCTGAGCTGTGTATCTAATCCTATGATGTGTGATACTGTCTGCTGAGCTGTGTATCTAATCCTATCATGTGTGATACTGTCTGCTGAGCTCCTGTATCTAATCCTATCATGTGTGATACTGTCTGCTGAGCTGTGTATCTAATCCTATCATGTGTGATACTGTCTGCTGAGCTGTGTATCTAATCCTATCATGTGTGATACTGTCTGCTGAGCTGTGTATCTAATCCTATCATGTGTGATACTGTCTGCTGAGCTGTGTATCTAATCCTATCATGTGTGATACTGCCTGCTGAGACCCTGTATCTAATCCTATCATGTGCGATACTGCCTGCTGAGACCCTGTATCTAATCCTATCATGTGTGATACTGTCTGCTGAGCTGTGTATCTAATCCTATCATGTGTGATACGGTCTGCTGAGCGGTGTATCTAATCCTATCATGTGTGATACTGTCTGCTGAGCTGTGTGTCTAATCCTATCATGTGTGATACTGTCTGCTGAGCTGTGTATCTAATCCTATCATGTGTGATACTGTCTGCTGAGCCCTGTATCTAATCCTATCATGTGTGATACTGTCTGCTGAGCCCTGTATCTAATCCTATCATGTGTGATACTGCCTGCTGAGCTGTGTATCTAATCCTATCATGTGTGATACTGTCTGCTGAGCTGTGTAACTAATCCTATCATGTGTGATACTGTCTGCTGAGCTGTGTAACTAATCCTATTATGTGTGATACTGTCTGCTGAGCTGTGTATCTAATCCTATCCTGTGTGATACTGTCTGCTGAGCTGTGTATCTAATCCTATCCTGTGTGATACTGTCTGCGGAGCTGTGTATCTAATCCTATCATGTGTGATACTGTCTGCTGAGTGTGTATCTAATCCTATCATGTGTGATATTGTCTGCTGAGCTGTGTATCTAATCCTATCATGTGTGATACTGTCTGCTGAGCTGTGTATCTAATCCCATCATGTGTGATACTGTCTGCTGAGCTGTGTATCTAATCCTATCATGTGTGATACTGTCTGCTGAGCTGTGTATCTAATCCTATCCTGTGTGATACTGTCTGCTGAGCTGTGTATCTAATCCTATCATGTGTGATGCTGTCTACTGAGCTGTGTATCTAATCCTATCATGTGTGATACTGTCTGCTGACCCACTGTATCTAATCCCATCATGTGTGATACTGTCTGCTGAGCCATGTATCTAATCCTATCATGTGTGATACTGTCTGCTGAGCCATGTATCTAATCCTATCATGTGTGATACTGTCTGCTGAGCTGTGTATCTAATACTATCATGTGTTTTACTGTCTGCTGAGCGGTGTATCTAATCCTATCCTGTGTGATACTGTCTGCTGAGCTGTGTATCTAATCCTATCATGTGTGATACTGTCTGCTGAGCTGTGTATCTAATCCTATCATGTGTGATACTGTCTGCTGAGCCGTGTATCTAATCGTGTGATACTGTCTGCCGAGCCGTGTATCTAATCCTATCCTGTGTGATACCGTCTACTGAGCTGTGTATCTAATCCTATCCTGTGTGATACTGTCTGCTGGGGCCCTGTATCTAATCCAATCCTGTGTGATACTGTCTGCTGAGCTGTATATCTAATCCTATCCTGTGTGATACGGTCTGCTGAGCTGTGTATCTAATCCTATCCCCAGTGTGATACTGTCTGCTGACCCACTGTATCTAATCCTATCATGTGTGATACTGTCTGCTGAGGCCCTGTATCTAATCCTATCATGTGTGATACTGTCTGCTGAGCTGTGTATCTAATCCTATCATGTGTGATACTCTCTGCTGAGCTGTGTATCTAATCCCATCATGTGTGATACTGTCTGCTGAGCTGTGTATCTAATCCTATCATGTGTGATACGGTCTGCTGAGTTGTGTATCTAATCCTATCATGTGTGATACTGTCTGCTGAGCTGTGTATCTAATCCTATCATGTGTGATACGGTCTGCTGAACTGTATATCTAATCCTATCCTGTGTGATACTGTCTACTGAGGCCCTGTATCTAATCCTATCATGTGTGATACTGTCTGCTGAGCTGTGTATCTAATCCTATCATGTGTGATACTGTCTGCTGAGCTGTGTATCTAATCCTATCATGTGTGATACTGTCTGCTGAGCTGTGTATCTAATCCTATCATGTGTGATACTGCCTGCTGAGACCCTGTATCTAATCCTATCATGTGCAATACTGTCTGCTGAGCCCCGGTATCTAATCCTATCATGTGTGATACGGTCTGCTGAGCGGTGTATCGAATCCTATCGTGCGATACTGCCTGCTGAGACCCTGTATCTAATCCTATCATGTGCGATACTGCCTGCTGAGACCCTGTATCTAATCCTATCATGTGTGATACTGTCTGCTGAGCTGTGTATCTAATCCTATCATGTGTGATACGGTCTGCTGAGCGGTGTATCTAATCCTATCATGTGTGATACTGTCTGCTGAGCTGTATCTAATCCTATCATGTGTGATACTGTCTGATGAGCTGTGTATCTAATCCTATCATGTGTGATACCGTCTGCTGAGCTGTGTATCTAATCCTATCATGTGTGATACCGTCTGCTGAGCTGTGTATCTAATCCTATCATGTGTGATACCGTCTGCTGAGCTGTGTATCTAATCCTATCATGTGTGATACTGTCTGCTGAGCTGTGTATCTAATCCTATCATGTGTGATACTGTCTGCTGAGCCCCTGTATCTAGTCCTATCATGTGTGATACTGTCTGCTGAGCTGTGTATCTAATCCTATCCTGTGTGATACTGTCTGCTGAACTGTATCTAATCCTATCGTGTGATACTGTCTGCTGAGCTGTGTATCTAATCCTATCATGTGTGATACTGTCTGCTGAGCTGTGTATCTAATCCTATCATGTGTGATACTGTCTGCTGAGCTGTGTATCTAATCCTATCATGTGTGATACTGTCTGCTGAGCCCTGTATCTAATCCTATCATGTGTGATCTGCTGAGCCCTGTATCTAATCCTATTATGTGTGATTCTGTCTGCTGAGCTATGTATCTAATCCTATCCTGTGTGATACTGTCTACTGAGGCCCTGTATCTAATCCTATCATGTGTGATACCGTCTGCTGAGCTGTGTATCTAATCTTGTGTGATACTGTCTGCTGAGCTGTGTATCTAATCCTATCATGTGTGATATTGTCTGCTGAGCCGCTGTATCTAATCCTATCATGTGTGATACCGTCTGCTGAGCTGTGTATCTAATCCTATCATGTGTGATACTGTCTGCTGAGCTGTGTATCTAATCCCATCATGTGTGATACTGTCTGCTGAGCCCCTGTATCTAATCCCATCATGTGTGATACTGTCTGCTGAGCTGTGTATCTAATCCTATCATGTGTGATACTGTCTGCTGAGCTGTGTAACTAATCCTATCATGTGTGATACTGTCTGCTGAGCTGTGTATCTAATCCTATTATGTGTGATACTGTCTGCTGAGCTGTGTATCTAATCCTATCATGTGTGATACTGTCTGCTGAGCTGTGTATCTAATCCTATCATGTGTGATACTGTCTGCTGAGCTGTGTATCTAATCCTATCATGTGTGATACTGTCTGCTGAGCTGTGTATCTAATCCTATCATGTGTGATACTGTCTGCTGAGCTGTGTATCTAATCCTATCATGTGTGATACTGTCTGCTGAGCTGTGTATCTAATCCTATCATGTGTGATACTGTCTGCTGAGCAGTGTATCTAATCCTATCATGTGTGATACTGTCTGCTGAGCTGTGTATCTAATCCTATCATGTGTGATACTGTCTGCTGAGCTGTGTATCTAATCCTATCATGTGTGATACTGTCTGCTGAGCCCTGTATCTAATCCTATCATGTGTGATCTGCTGAGCCCTGTATCTAATCCTATCATGTGTGATACTGTCTGCTGAGCTGTGTATCTAATCCTATCATGTGTGATACTGTCTGCTGAGCTGTGTATCTAATCCTATCATGTGTGATACTGTCTGCTGTGCGGAGTTATGAGTAATTTTAGATTTATGCTAATGAGTTTCTTAATAGACAACTGGGCGTGTTTTACTTTAGACCAACTGGGCGTTGTGGAGAGAAGTGTATGACGCTGACCAAAGTAAAACACGCCCAGTTGTCTATTAAGAAACTCATTAGCATAAATCTAAAATTGCTCATAACTCCGTCAAAAATGATCGTTTTTTCTAAATAAAAACACTGCTGTCATCTACATTACAGCGCTGATCACATCATGTACAATATAGGCCACTTATAATGTGGTGACAGAGACTCTTTATTACTAGGACCACTGTTATCTACATTACAGCGCTGATCACATCATGTACAAGATAGGCCACTTATAATGTGGTGA
This sequence comes from Rhinoderma darwinii, assembly GCF_050947455.1. Lineage (NCBI taxonomy): Eukaryota > Metazoa > Chordata > Amphibia > Anura > Rhinodermatidae > Rhinoderma > Rhinoderma darwinii. The sequence continues at coordinate 100,762,672 of NC_134697.1, read as the reverse complement.
CAGCCTCTTTATTACTAGGACCACTGTTATCTACATTACAGCGCTGATCACATCATGTACAATATAGGACACTTATAATCTGGTGACAGCCTCTTTATTACTAGGACCACTGTTCTCTACATTACAGCGCTGATCACATCATGTACAATATAGGGCACTTATAATCTGGTGACAGCCTCTTTATTACTAGGACCACTGTTATCTACATTACAGCGCCGATCACATCATGTACAATATAGGCCACTTATAATCTGGTGACAGCCTCTTTATTACTAGGACCACTGTTATCTACATTACAGCGCTGATCACATCATGTACAATATAGGCCACTTATAATCTGGTGACAGCCTCTTTATTACTAGGACCACTGTTATCTACATTACAGCGCTGATCACATCATGTACAATATAGGCCACTTATAATCTGGTGACAGCCTCTTTATTACTAGGACCACTGTTATCTACATTACAGCGCCGATCACATCATGTACAATATAGGCCACTTATAATCTGGTGACAGCCTCTTTATTACTAGGACCACTGTTATCTACATTACAGCGCTGATCACATCATGTACAATATAGGCCACTTATAATCTGGTGACAGCCTCTTTATTACTAGGACCACTGTTATCTACATTACAGCGCTGATCACATTATGTAGGAGACAGGACACTTATAATGTGGTGACAGAGCCTCTTTAAGCTCTGCCATGTATACCGGTCTCCAGCAGGTAGTGTCCTGTAGAGGTAGCAGTATACAGTGCAGTGTGTGGTAGTGTCTCCTGTATACCGGTCTCCAGCAGGTAGTGTCCTGTAGAGGTAGCAGTATACAGTGTAGTGTGTGGTAGTGTCTCCTGTATACCGGTCTCCAGCAGGTAGTGTCCTGTAGAGGTAGCAGTATACAGTGCAGTGTGTGGTAGTGTCCTGTAGAGGTAGCAGTATACAGTGCAGTGTGTGGTAGTGTCTCCTGTATACCGGTCTCCAGCAGGTAGTGTCCTGTAGAGGTAGCAGTATACAGTGTAGTGTGTGGTAGTGTCTCCTGTATACCGGTCTCCAGCAGGTAGTGTTCTGTAGAGGCAGCAGTATACAGTGCAGTGTGTGGTAGTGTCTCCTGTATATCGGTCTCCAGCAGGTAGTGTCCTGTAGAGGCAGCAGTATACAGTGCAGTGTGTGGTAGTGTCTCCTGTATACCGGTCTCCAGCAGGTAGTATCCTGTAGAGGCAGCAGTATACAGTGCAGTGTGTGGTAGTGTCTCCTGTATACCGGTCTCCAGCAGGTAGTGTCCTGTAGAGGTAGCAGTATACAGTGTAGTGTGTGGTAGTGTCTCCTGTATACCGGTCTCCAGCAGGTAGTGTCCTGTAGAGGTAGCAGTATACAGTGCAGTGTGTGGTAGTGTCTCCTGTATACCGGTCTCCAGCAGGTAGTGTCCTGTAGAGGCAGCAGTATACAGTGCAGTGTGTGGTAGTGTCTCCTGTATACCGGTCTCCAGCAGGTAGTGTCCTGTAGAGGCAGCAGTATACAGTGCAGTGTGTGGTAGTGTCTCCTGTATACCGGTCTCCAGCAGGTAGTGTCCTGTAGAGGTAGCAGTATACAGTGTAGTGTGTGGTAGTGTCTCCTGTATACCGGTCTCCAGCAGGTAGTGTCCTGTAGAGGTAGCAGTATACAGTGTAGTGTGTGGTAGTGTCCTGTAGAGGCAGCAGTATACAGTGTAGTGTGTGGTAGTGTCTCCTGTATACCGGTCTCCAGCAGGTAGTGTCCTGTAGAGGCAGCAGTATACAGTGCAGTGTGTGGTAGTGTCTCCTGTATACCGGTCTCCAGCAGGTAGTGTCCTGTAGAGGTAGCAGTATACAGTGTAGTGTGTGGTAGTGTCTCCTGTATACCGGTCTCCAGCAGGTAGTGTCCTGTAGAGGTAGCAGTATACAGTGTAGTGTGTGGTAGTGTCTCCTGTATACCGGTCTCCAGCAGGTAGTGTCCTGTAGAGGCAGCAGTATACAGTGCAGTGTGTGGTAGTGTCTCCTGTATACCGGTCTCCAGCAGGTAGTGTCCTGTAGAGGCAGCAGTATACAGTGTAGTGTGTGGTAGTGTCTCCTGTATACCGGTCTCCAGCAGGTAGTGTCCTGTAGAGGTAGCAGTATACAGTGTAGTGTGTGGTAGTGTCTCCTGTATACCGGTCTCCAGCAGGTAGTGTCCTGTAGAGGCAGCAGTATACAGTGCAGTGTGTGGTAGTGTCTCCTGTATACCGGTCTCCAGCAGGTAGTGTGCTGTAGAGGCAGCAGTATACAGTGTAGTGTGTGGTAGTCTCCTGTATACCGGTCTCCAGCAGGTAGTGTCCTGTAGCGGTAGCAGTATACAGTGCAGTGTGTGGTAGTGTCCTGTAGAGGTAGCAGTATACAGTGCAGTGTGTGGTAGTGTCCTGTAGAGGCAGCAGTATACAGTGCAGTGTGTGGTAGTGTCTCCTGTATACCGGTCTCCAGCAGGTAGTGTCCTGTAGAGGCAGCAGTATACAGTGTAGTGTGTGGTAGTGTCTCCTGTATACCGGTCTCCAGCAGGTAGTGTCCTGTAGAGGCAGCAGTATACAGCGTAGTGTGTGGTAGTGTCTCCTGTATACCGGTCTCCAGCAGGTAGTGTCCTGTAGAGGTAGCAGTATACAGTGCAGTGTGTGGTAGTGTCTCCTGTATACCGGTCTCCAGCAGGTAGTGTCCTGTAGAGGTAGCAGTATACAGTGCAGTGTGTGGTAGTGTCTCCTGTATACCGGTCTCCAGCAGGTAGTGTCCTGTAGAGGCAGCAGTATACAGTGTAGTGTGTGGTAGTGTCTACTGTATACCGGTCTCCAGCAGGTAGTGTCCTGTAGAGGCAGCAGTATACAGTGCAGTGTGTGGTAGTGTCTCCTGTATACCGGTCTCCAGCAGGTAGTGTCCTGTAGAGGTAGCAGTATACAGTGTAGTGTGTGGTAGTGTCTCCTGTATACCGGTCTCCAGCAGGTAGTGTCCTGTAGAGGCAGCAGTATACAGTGCAGTGTGTGGTAGTGTCTCCTGTATACCGGTCTCCAGCAGGTAGTGTCCTGTAGAGGCAGCAGTATACAGTGTAGTGTGTGGTAGTGTCTCCTGTATACCGGTCTCCAGCAGGTAGTGTCCTGTAGAGGTAGCAGTATACAGTGCAGTGTGTGGTAGTGTCTCCTGTATACCGGTCTCCAGCAGGTAGTGTCCTGTAGAGGTAGCAGTATACAGTGCAGTGTGTGGTAGTGTCTCCTGTATACCGGTCTCCAGCAGGTAGTGTCCTGTAGAGGCAGCAGTATACAGTGCAGTGTGTGGTAGTGTCTCCTGTATACCGGTCTCCAGCAGGTAGTGTCCTGTAGAGGCAGCAGTATACAGTGTAGTGTGTGGTAGTGTCTCCTGTATACCGGTCTCCAGCAGGTAGTGTCCTGTAGAGGTAGCAGTATACAGTGCAGTGTGTGGTAGTGTCTCCTGTATACCGGTCTCCAGCAGGTAGTGTCCTGTAGAGGTAGCAGTATACAGTGTAGTGTGTGGTAGTGTCCTGTATACCGGTCTCCAGCAGGTAGTGTCCTGTAGAGGTAGCAGTATACAGTGCAGTGTGTGGTAGTGTCTCCTGTATACCGGTCTCCAGCAGGTAGTGTCCTGTAGAGGTAGCAGTATACAGTGCAGTGTGTGGTAGTGTCTCCTGTATACCGGTCTCCAGCAGGTAGTGTCCTGTAGAGGTAGCAGTATACAGTGTAGTGTGTGGTAGTGTCTCCTGTATACCGGTCTCCAGCAGGTAGTGTCCTGTAGAGGCAGCAGTATACAGTGCAGTGTGTGGTAGTGTCTCCTGTATACCGGTCTCCAGCAGGTAGTGTCCTGTAGAGGCAGCAGTATACAGTGTAGTGTGTGGTAGTGTCTCCTGTATACCGGTCTCCAGCAGGTAGTGTCCTGTAGAGGTAGCAGTATACAGTGTAGTGTGTGGTAGTGTCTCCTGTATACCGGTCTCCAGCAGGTAGTGTCCTGTAGAGGCAGCAGTATACAGTGCAGTGTGTGGTAGTGTCTCCTGTATACCGGTCTCCAGCAGGTAGTGTGCTGTAGAGGCAGCAGTATACAGTGTAGTGTGTGGTAGTCTCCTGTATACCGGTCTCCAGCAGGTAGTGTCCTGTAGAGGTAGCAGTATACAGTGCAGTGTGTGGTAGTGTCCTGTAGAGGTAGCAGTATACAGTGCAGTGTGTGGTAGTGTCCTGTAGAGGCAGCAGTATACAGTGCAGTGTGTGGTAGTGTCTCCTGTATACCGGTCTCCAGCAGGTAGTGTCCTGTAGAGGCAGCAGTATACAGCGTAGTGTGTGGTAGTGTCTCCTGTATACCGGTCTCCAGCAGGTAGTGTCCTGTAGAGGCAGCAGTATACAGTGTAGTGTGTGGTAGTGTCCTGTAGAGGCAGCAGTATACAGTGTAGTGTGTGGTAGTGTCCTGTAGAGGCAGCAGTATACAGTGTAGTGTGTGGTAGTGTCTCCTGTATACCGGTCTCCAGCAGGTAGTGTCCTGTAGAGGTAGCAGTATACAGTGCAGTGTGGTGTAGTGTCTCCTGTATACCGGTCTCCAGCAGGTAGTGTCCTGTAGAGGTAGCAGTATACAGTGTAGTGTGTGGTAGTGTCTCCTGTATACCGGTCTCCAGCAGGTAGTGTCCTGTAGAGGTAGCAGTATACAGTGCAGTGTGTGGTAGTGTCTCCTGTATACCGGTCTCCAGCAGGTAGTGTCCTGTAGAGGCAGCAGTATACAGTGCAGTGTGTGGTAGTGTCTCCTGTATACCGGTCTCCAGCAGGTAGTGTCCTGTAGAGGCAGCAGTATACAGTGTAGTGTGTGGTAGTGTCTCCTGTATACCGGTCTCCAGCAGGTAGTGTCCTGTAGAGGCAGCAGTATACAGTGCAGTGTGTGGTAGTGTCTCCTGTATACCGGTCTCCAGCAGGTAGTGTCCTGTAGAGGCAGCAGTATACAGTGTAGTGTGTGGTAGTGTCCTGTATACCGGTCTCCAGCAGGTAGTGTCCTGTAGAGGCAGCAGTATACAGTGTAGTGTGTGGTAGTGTCCTGTATACCGGTCTCCAGCAGGTAGTGTCCTGTAGAGGCAGCAGTATACAGTGTAGTGTGTGGTAGTGTCTCCTGTATACCGGTCTCCAGCAGGTAGTGTCCTGTAGAGGCAGCAGTATACAGTGCAGTGTGTGGTAGTGTCTCCTGTATACCGGTCTCCAGCAGGTAGTGTCCTGTAGAGGTAGCAGTATACAGTGCAGTGTGTGGTAGTGTCTCCTGTATACCGGTCTCCAGCAGGTAGTGTCCTGTAGAGGTAGCAGTATACAGTGTAGTGTGTGGTAGTGTCTCCTGTATACCGGTCTCCAGCAGGTAGTGTCCTGTAGAGGTAGCAGTATACAGTGCAGTGTGTGGTAGTGTCTCCTGTATACCGGTCTCCAGCAGGTAGTGTCCTGTAGAGGCAGCAGTATACAGTGTAGTGTGTGGTAGTGTCTCCTGTATACCGGTCTCCAGCAGGTAGTGTCCTGTAGAGGCAGCAGTATACAGTGCAGTGTGTGGTAGTGTCTCCTGTATACCGGTCTCCAGCAGGTAGTGTCCTGTAGAGGTAGCAGTATACAGTGTAGTGTGTGGTAGTGTCTCCTGTATACCGGTCTCCAGCAGGTAGTGTCCTGTAGAGGCAGCAGTATACAGTGCAGTGTGTGGTAGTGTCTCCTGTATACCGGTCTCCAGCAGGTAGTGTCCTGTAGAGGCAGCAGTATACAGTGCAGTGTGTGGTAGTGTCTCCTGTATACCGGTCTCCAGCAGGTAGTGTCCTGTAGAGGTAGCAGTATACAGTGTAGTGTGTGGTAGTGTCTCCTGTATACCGGTCTCCAGCAGGTAGTGTCCTGTAGAGGCAGCAGTATACAGTGCAGTGTGTGGTAGTGTCTCCTGTATACCGGTCTCCCAGCAGGTAGTGTCCTGTAGAGGTAGCAGTATACAGTGCAGTGTGTGGTAGTGTCTCCTGTATACCGGTCTCCAGCAGGTAGTGTCCTGTAGAGGCAGCAGTATACAGTGCAGTGTGTGGTAGTGTCTCCTGTATACCGGTCTCCAGCAGGTAGTGTCCTGTAGAGGCAGCAGTATACAGTGCAGTGTGTGGTAGTGTCTCCTGTATACCGGTCTCCAGCAGGTAGTGTCCTGTAGAGGTAGCAGTATACAGTGCAGTGTGTGGTAGTGTCCTGTATACCGGTCTCCAGCAGGTAGTGTCCTGTAGAGGCAGCAGTATACAGTGTAGTGTGTGGTAGTGTCTCCTGTATACCGGTCTCCAGCAGGTAGTGTCCTGTAGAGGTAGCAGTATACAGTGTAGTGTGTGGTAGTGTCTCCTGTATACCGGTCTCCAGCAGGTAGTGTCCTGTAGAGGTAGCAGTATACAGTGCAGTGTGTGGTAGTGTCTCCTGTATACCGGTCTCCAGCAGGTAGTGTCCTGTAGAGGTAGCAGTATACAGTGTAGTGTGTGGTAGTGTCTCCTGTATACCGGTCTCCAGCAGGTAGTGTCCTGTAGAGGCAGCAGTATACAGTGTAGTGTGTGGTAGTGTCTCCTGTATACCGGTCTCCAGCAGGTAGTGTCCTGTAGAGGCAGCAGTATACAGTGTAGTGTGTGGTAGTGTCTACTGTATACCGGTCTCCAGCAGGTAGTGTCCTGTAGAGGCAGCAGTATACAGTGCAGTGTGTGGTAGTGTCTCCTGTATACCGGTCTCCAGCAGGTAGTGTCCTGTAGAGGTAGCAGTATACAGTGTAGTGTGTGGTAGTGTCTCCTGTATACCGGTCTCCAGCAGGTAGTGTCCTGTAGAGGCAGCAGTATACAGTGCAGTGTGTGGTAGTGTCTCCTGTATACCGGTCTCCAGCAGGTAGTGTCCTGTAGAGGTAGCAGTATACAGTGCAGTGTGTGGTAGTGTCTCCTGTATACCGGTCTCCAGCAGGTAGTGTCCTGTAGAGGTAGCAGTATACAGTGCAGTGTGTGGTAGTGTCTCCTGTATACCGGTCTCCAGCAGGTAGTGTCCTGTAGAGGCAGCAGTATACAGTGCAGTGTGTGGTAGTGTCTCCTGTATACCGGTCTCCAGCAGGTAGTGTCCTGTAGAGGCAGCAGTATACAGTGCAGTGTGTGGTAGTGTCTCCTGTATACCGGTCTCCAGCAGGTAGTGTCCTGTAGAGGTAGCAGTATACAGTGTAGTGTGTGGTAGTGTCTCCTGTATACCGGTCTCCAGCAGGTAGTGTCCTGTAGAGGCAGCAGTATACAGTGTAGTGTGTGGTAGTGTCTCCTGTATACCGGTCTCCAGCAGGTAGTGTCCTGTAGAGGTAGCAGTATACAGTGCAGTGTGTGGTAGTGTCTCCTGTATACCGGTCTCCAGCAGGTAGTGTCCTGTAGAGGCAGCAGTATACAGTGCAGTGTGTGGTAGTGTCTCCTGTATACCGGTCTCCAGCAGGTAGTGTCCTGTAGAGGCAGCAGTATACAGTGCAGTGTGTGGTAGTGTCTCCTGTATACCGGTCTCCAGCAGGTAGTGTCCTGTAGAGGCAGCAGTATACAGTGCAGTGTGTGGTAGTGTCTCCTGTATACCGGTCTCCAGCAGGTAGTGTCCTGTAGAGGTAGCAGTATACAGTGCAGTGTGTGGTAGTGTCTCCTGTATACCGGTCTCCAGCAGGTAGTGTCCTGTAGAGGCAGCAGTATACAGTGCAGTGTGTGGTAGTGTCTCCTGTATACCGGTCTCCAGCAGGTAGTGTCCTGTAGAGGCAGCAGTATACAGTGTAGTGTGTGGTAGTGTCTCCTGTATACCGGTCTCCAGCAGGTAGTGTCCTGTAGAGGTAGCAGTATACAGTGTAGTGTGTGGTAGTGTCTCCTGTATACCGGTCTCCAGCAGGTAGTGTCCTGTAGAGGCAGCAGTATACAGTGCAGTGTGTGGTAGTGTCTCCTGTATACCGGTCTCCAGCAGGTAGTGTCCTGTAGAGGTAGCAGTATACAGTGTAGTGTGTGGTAGTGTCCCTGTATACCGGTCTCCAGCAGGTAGTGTCCTGTAGAGGTAGCAGTATACAGTGCAGTGTGTGGTAGTGTCTCCTGTATACCGGTATCCAGCAGGTAGTGTCCTGTAGAGGTAGCAGTATACAGTGCAGTGTGTGGTAGTGTCTCCTGTATACCGGTCTCCAGCAGGTAGTGTCCTGTAGAGGCAGCAGTATACAGTGTAGTGTGTGGTAGTGTCTCCTGTATACCGGTCTCCAGCAGGTAGTGTCCTGTAGAGGCAGCAGTATACAGTGCAGTGTGTGGTAGTGTCTCCTGTATACCGGTCTCCAGCAGGTAGTGTCCTGTAGAGGTAGCAGTATACAGTACAGTGTGTGGTAGTGTCCTGTAGAGGTAGCAGTATACAGTGTAGTGTGTGGTAGTGTCTCCTGTATACCGGTCTCCAGCAGGTAGTGTCCTGTAGAGGTAGCAGTATACAGTGCAGTGTGTGGTAGTGTCTCCTGTATACCGGTCTCCAGCAGGTAGTGTCCTGTAGAGGTAGCAGTATACAGTGTAGTGTGTGGTAGTGTCCTGTATACCGGTCTCCAGCAGGTAGTGTCCTGTAGAGGTAGCAGTATACAGTGCAGTGTGTGGTAGTGTCTCCTGTATACCGGTCTCCAGCAGGTAGTGTCCTGTAGAGGCAGCAGTATACAGTGTAGTGTGTGGTAGTGTCTCCTGTACACCGGTCTCCAGCAGGTAGTGTCCTGTAGAGGTAGCAGTATACAGTGTAGTGTGTGGTAGTGTCTCCTGTATACCGGTCTCCAGCAGGTAGTGTCCTGTAGAGGCAGCAGTATACAGTGTAGTGTGTGGTAGTGTCTCCTGTATACCGGTCTCCAGCAGGTAGTGTCCTGTAGAGGCAGCAGTATACAGTGCAGTGTGTGGTAGTGTCTCCTGTATACCGGTCTCCAGCAGGTAGTGTCCTGTAGAGGCAGCAGTATACAGTGCAGTGTGTGGTAGTGTCTCCTGTATACCGGTCTCCAGCAGGTAGTGTCCTGTAGAGGCAGCAGTATACAGTGTAGTGTGTGGTAGTGTCTCCTGTATACCGGTCTCCAGCAGGTAGTGTCCTGTAGAGGCAGCAGTATACAGTGCAGTGTGTGGTAGTCTCCTGTATACCGGTCTCCAGCAGGTAGTGTCCTGTAGAGGTAGCAGTATACAGTGTAGTGTGTGGTAGTGTCTCCTGTATACCGGTCTCCAGCAGGTAGTGTCCTGTAGAGGCAGCAGTATACAGTGCAGTGTGTGATAGTGTCTCCTGTATACCGGTCTCCAGCAGGTAGTGTCCTGTAGAGGTAGCAGTATACAGTGTAGTGTGTGGTAGTGTCTCCTGTATACCGGTCTCCAGCAGGTAGTGTCCTGTAGAGGCAGCAGTATACAGTGCAGTGTGTGGTAGTGTCTCCTGTATACCGGTCTCCAGCAGGTAGTGTCCTGTAGAGGTAGCAGTATACAGTGTAGTGTGTGGTAGTGTCTCCTGTATACCGGTCTCCAGCAGGTAGTGTCCTGTAGAGGCAGCAGTATACAGTGCAGTGTGTGGTAGTGTCTCCTGTATACCGGTCTCCAGCAGGTAGTGTCCTGTAGAGGTAGCAGTATACAGTGCAGTGTGTGGTAGTGTCCTGTAGAGGTAGCAGTATACAGTGCAGTGTGTGGTAGTGTCTCCTGTATACCCGTCTCCAGCAGGTAGTGTCCTGTAGAGGTAGCAGTATACAGTGCAGTGTGTGGTAGTGTCTCCTGTATACCGGTCTCCAGCAGGTAGTGTCCTGTAGAGGTAGCAGTATACAGTGCAGTGTGTGGTAGTGTCTCCTGTATACCGGTCTCCAGCAGGTAGTGTTCTGTAGAGGTAGCAGTATACAGTGTAGTGTGTGGTAGTGTCTCCTGTATACCGGTCTCCAGCAGGTAGTGTCCTGTAGAGGCAGCAGTATACAGTGTAGTGTGTGGTAGTGTCTCCTGTATACCGGTCTCCAGCAGGTAGTGTCCTGTAGAGGTAGCAGTATACAGTGCAGTGTGTGGTAGTGTCTCCTGTATACCGGTCTCCAGCAGGTAGTGTCCTGTAGAGGCAGCAGTATACAGTGTAGTGTGTGGTAGTGTCTCCTGTATACCGGTCTCCAGCAGGTAGTGTCCTGTAGAGGCAGCAGTATACAGTGCAGTGTGTGGTAGTGTCTCCTGTATACCGGTCTCCAGCAGGTAGTGTCCTGTAGAGGCAGCAGTATACAGTGTAGTGTGTGGTAGTGTCTCCTGTATACCGGTCTCCAGCAGGTAGTGTCCTGTAGAGGTAGCAGTATACAGTGCAGTGTGTGGTAGTGTCTCCTGTATACCGGTCTCCAGCAGGTCAAGTGTCCTGTAGAGGTAGCAGTATACAGTGCAGTGTGTGGTAGTGTCTCCTGTATACCGGTCTCCAGCAGGTAGTGTCCTGTAGAGGCAGCAGTATACAGTGCAGTGTGTGGTAGTGTCTCCTGTATACCGGTCTCCAGCAGGTAGTGTCCTGTAGAGGTAGCAGTATACAGTGTAGTGTGTGGTAGTGTCTCCTGTATACCGGTCTCCAGCAGGTAGTGTCCTGTAGAGGTAGCAGTATACAGTGTAGTGTGTGGTAGTGTCTCCTGTATACCGGTCTCCAGCAGGTAGTGTCCAGTAGAGGTAGCAGTATACAGTGCAGTGTGTGGTAGTGTCTCCTGTATACCGGTCTCCAGCAGGTAGTGTCCTGTAGAGGCAGCAGTATACAGGGCAGTGTGTGGTAGTGTCTCCTGTATACCGGTCTCCAGCAGGTAGTGTCCTGTAGAGGTAGCAGTATACAGTGTAGTGTGTGGTAGTGTCTCCTGTATACCGGTCTCCAGCAGGTAGTGTCCTGTAGAGGTAGCAGTATACAGTGCAGTGTGTGGTAGTGTCTCCTGTATACCGGTCTCCAGCAGGTAGTGTCCTGTAGAGGCAGCAGTATACAGTGTAGTGTGTGGTAGTGTCTCCTGTATACCGGTCTCCAGCAGGTAGTGTCCTGTAGAGGCAGCAGTATACAGTGTAGTGTGTGGTAGTGTCCTGTAGAGGCAGCAGTATACAGTGTAGTGTGTGGTAGTGTCTCCTGTACACCGGTCTCCAGCAGGTAGTGTCCTGTAGAGGTAGCAGTATACAGTGCAGTGTATGGTAGTGTCTCCTGTATACCGGTCTCCAGCAGGTAGTGTCCTGTAGAGGTAGCAGTATACAGTGCAGTGTGTGGTAGTGTCTCCTGTATACCGGTCTCCAGCAGGTAGTGTCCTGTAGAGGCAGCAGTATACAGTGCAGTGTGTGGTAGTGTCTCCTGTATACCGGTCTCCAGCAGGTAGTGTCCTGTAGAGGCAGCAGTATACAGTGCAGTGTGTGGTAGTGTCCTGTATACCGGTCTCCAGCAGGTAGTGTCCTGTAGAGGTAGCAGTATACAGTGTAGTGTGTGGTAGTGTCTCCTGTATACCGGTCTCCAGCAGGTAGTGTCCTGTAGAGGCAGCAGTATACAGTGTAGTGTGTGGTAGTGTCTCCTGTACACCGGTCTCCAGCAGGTAGTGTCCTGTAGAGGCAGCAGTATACAGTGCAGTGTGTGGTAGTGTCTCCTGTATACCGGTCTCCAGCAGGTAGTGTCCTGTAGAGGCAGCAGTATACAGTGCAGTGTGTGGTAGTGTCCTGTATACCGGTCTCCAGCAGGTAGTGTCCTGTAGAGGTAGCAGTATACAGTGTAGTGTGTGGTAGTGTCTCCTGTATACCGGTCTCCAGCAGGTAGTGTCCTGTAGAGGCAGCAGTATACAGTGCAGTGTGTGGTAGTGTCTCCTGTATACCGGTCTCCAGCAGGTAGTGTCCTGTAGAGGCAGCAGTATACAGTGCAGTGTGTGGTAGTGTCTCCTGTATACCGGTCTCCAGCAGGTAGTGTCCTGTAGAGGCAGCAGTATACAGTGTAGTGTGTGGTAGTGTCTCCTGTATACCGGTCTCCAGCAGGTAGTGTCCTGTAGAGGTAGCAGTATACAGTGTAGTGTGTGGTAGTGTCTCCTGTATACCGGTCTCCAGCAGGTAGTGTCCTGTAGAGGCAGCAGTATACAGTGCAGTGTGTGGTAGTCTCCTGTATACCGGTCTCCAGCAGGTAGTGTCCTGTAGAGGTAGCAGTATACAGTGCAGTGTGTGGTAGTGTCTCCTGTATACCGGTCTCCAGCAGGTAGTGTCCTGTAGAGGTAGCAGTATACAGTGTAGTGTGTGGTAGTGTCCTGTATACCGGTCTCCAGCAGGTAGTGTCCTGTAGAGGCAGCAGTATACAGTGCAGTGTGTGGTAGTGTCTCCTGTATACCGGTCTCCAGCAGGTAGTGTCCTGTAGAGGTAGCAGTATACAGTGTAGTGTGTGGTAGTGTCTCCTGTATACCGGTCTCCAGCAGGTAGTGTCCTGTAGAGGCAGCAGTATACAGTGCAGTGTGTGGTAGTGTCTCCTGTACACCGGTCTCCAGCAGGTAGTGTCCTGTAGAGGCAGCAGTATACAGTGTAGTGTGTGGTAGTGTCTCCTGTATACCGGTCTCCAGCAGGTAGTGTCCTGTAGAGGCAGCAGTATACAGTGTAGTGTGTGGTAGTGTCTCCTGTATACCGGTCTCCAGCAGGTAGTGTCCTGTAGAGGCAGCAGTATACAGTGTAGTGTGTGGTAGTGTCTCCTGTATACCGGTCTCCAGCAGGTAGTGTCCTGTAGAGGTAGCAGTATACAGTGTAGTGTGTGGTAGTGTCTCCTGTACACCGGTCTCCAGCAGGTAGTGTCCTGTAGAGGCAGCAGTATACAGTGTAGTGTGTGGTAGTGTCTCCTGTATACCGGTCTCCAGCAGGTAGTGTCCTGTAGAGGCAGCAGTATACAGTGTAGTGTGTGGTAGTGTCTCCTGTATACCGGTCTCCAGCAGGTAGTGTCCTGTAGAGGTAGCAGTATACAGTGCAGTGTATGGTAGTGTCTCCTGTATACCGGTCTCCAGCAGGTAGTGTCCTGTAGAGGCAGCAGTATACAGTGTAGTGTGTGGTAGTGTCTCCTGTATACCGGTCTCCAGCAGGTAGTGTCCTGTAGAGGCAGCAGTATACAGTGTAGTGTGTGGTAGTGTCTCCTGTATACCGGTCTCCAGCAGGTAGTGTCCTGTAGAGGTAGCAGTATACAGTGTAGTGTGTGGTAGTGTCTCCTGTATACCGGTCTCCAGCAGGTAGTGTCCTGTAGAGGTAGCAGTATACAGTGTAGTGTGTGGTAGTGTCTCCTGTATACCGGTCTCCAGCAGGTAGTGTCCTGTAGAGGCAGCAGTATACAGTGCAGTGTGTGATAGTGTCTCCTGTATACCGGTCTCCAGCAGGTAGTGTCCTGTAGAGGTAGCAGTATACAGTGTAGTGTGTGGTAGTGTCTCCTGTATACCGGTCTCCAGCAGGTAGTGTCCTGTAGAGGCAGCAGTATACAGTGCAGTGTGTGGTAGTGTCTCCTGTATACCGGTCTCCAGCAGGTAGTGTCCTGTAGAGGCAGCAGTATACAGTGTAGTGTGTGGTAGTGTCTCCTGTATACCGGTCTCCAGCAGGTAGTGTCCTGTAGAGGCAGCAGTATACAGTGTAGTGTGTGGTAGTGTCTCCTGTATACCGGTCTCCAGCAGGTAGTGTCCTGTAGAGGTAGCAGTATACAGTGCAGTGTATGGTAGTGTCTCCTGTATACCGGTCTCCAGCAGGTAGTGTCCTGTAGAGGTAGCAGTATACAGTGCAGTGTGTGGTAGTGTCTCCTGTATACCGGTCTCCAGCAGGTAGTGTCCTGTAGAGGTAGCAGTATACAGTGTAGTGTGTGGTAGTGTCTCCTGTATACCGGTCTCCAGCAGGTAGTGTCCTGTAGAGGCAGCAGTATACAGTGCAGTGTGTGGTAGTGTCTCCTGTATACCGGTCTCCAGCAGGTAGTGTCCTGTAGAGGTAGCAGTATACAGTGTAGTGTGTGGTAGTGTCCTGTATACCGGTCTCCAGCAGGTAGTGTCCTGTAGAGGTAGCAGTATACAGTGTAGTGTGTGGTAGTGTCCTGTATACCGGTCTCCAGCAGGTAGTGTCCTGTAGAGGCAGCAGTATACAGTGCAGTGTGTGGTAGTGTCTCCTGTATACCGGTCTCCAGCAGGTAGTGTCCTGTAGAGGTAGCAGTATACAGTGTAGTGTGTGGTAGTGTCTCCTGTATACCGGTCTCCAGCAGGTAGTGTCCTGTAGAGGCAGCAGTATACAGTGCAGTGTGTGGTAGTGTCTCCTGTACACCGGTCTCCAGCAGGTAGTGTCCTGTAGAGGCAGCAGTATACAGTGTAGTGTGTGGTAGTGTCTCCTGTATACCGGTCTCCAGCAGGTAGTGTCCTGTAGAGGCAGCAGTATACAGTGTAGTGTGTGGTAGTGTCTCCTGTATACCGGTCTCCAGCAGGTAGTGTCCTGTAGAGGTAGCAGTATACAGTGCAGTGTATGGTAGTGTCTCCTGTATACCGGTCTCCAGCAGGTAGTGTCCTGTAGAGGTAGCAGTATACAGTGTAGTGTGTGGTAGTGTCTCCTGTATACCGGTCTCCAGCAGGTAGTGTCCTGTAGAGGCAGCAGTATACAGTGCAGTGTGTGATAGTGTCTCCTGTATACCGGTCTCCAGCAGGTAGTGTCCTGTAGAGGTAGCAGTATACAGTGTAGTGTGTGGTAGTGTCTCCTGTATACCGGTCTCCAGCAGGTAGTGTCCTGTAGAGGCAGCAGTATACAGTGCAGTGTGTGGTAGTGTCTCCTGTATACCGGTCTCCAGCAGGTAGTGTCCTGTAGAGGCAGCAGTATACAGTGCAGTGTGTGGTAGTGTCTCCTGTATACCGGTCTCCAGCAGGTAGTGTCCTGTAGAGGTAGCAGTATACAGTGTAGTGTGTGGTAGTGTCTCCTGTATACCGGTCTCCAGCAGGTAGTGTCCTGTAGAGGTAGCAGTATACAGTGCAGTGTGTGGTAGTGTCCTGTATACCGGTCTCCAGCAGGTAGTGTCCTGTAGAGGCAGCAGTATACAGTGCAGTGTGTGGTAGTGTCTCCTGTATACCGGTCTCCAGCAGGTAGTGTCCTGTAGAGGTAGCAGTATACAGTGCAGTGTGTGATAGTGTCTCCTGTATACCGGTCTCCAGCAGGTAGTGTCCTGTAGAGGTAGCAGTATACAGTGTAGTGTGTGGTAGTGTCTCCTGTATACCGGTCTCCAGCAGGTAGTGTCCTGTAGAGGTAGCAGTATACAGTGCAGTGTGTGGTAGTGTCTCCTGTATACCGGTCTCCAGCAGGTAGTGTCCTGTAGAGGTAGCAGTATACAGTGCAGTGTGTGGTAGTGTCTCCTGTATACCGGTCTCCAGCAGGGAGTGTCCTGTAGAGGCAGCAGTATACAGTGTAGTGTGTGGTAGTGTCTCCTGTATACCGGTCTCCAGCAGGTAGTGTCCTGTAGAGGCAGCAGTATACAGTGTAGTGTGTGGTAGTGTCTCCTGTATACCGGTCTCCAGCAGGTAGTGTCCTGTAGAGGTAGCAGTATACAGTGCAGTGTGTGGTAGTGTCTCCTGTATACCGGTCTCCAGCAGGTAGTGTCCTGTAGAGGCAGCAGTATACAGTGTAGTGTGTGGTAGTGTCTCCTGTATACCGGTCTCCAGCAGGTAGTGTCCTGTAGAGGTAGCAGTATACAGTGCAGTGTGTGGTAGTGTCTCCTGTATACCGGTCTCCAGCAGGTAGTGTCCTGTAGAGGTAGCAGTATACAGTGCAGTGTGTGGTAGTGTCTCCTGTATACCGGTCTCCAGCAGGTAGTGTCCTGTAGAGGTAGCAGTATACAGTGTAGTGTGTGGTAGTGTCTCCTGTATACCGGTCTCCAGCAGGTAGTGTCCTGTAGAGATAGCAGTATACAGTGCAGTGTGTGGTAGTGTCTCCTGTATACCGGTCTCCAGCAGGTAGTGTCCTGTAGAGGTAGCAGTATACAGTGCAGTGTGTGGTAGTGTCTCCTGTATACCGGTCTCCAGCAGGTAGTGTCCTGTAGAGGCAGCAGTATACAGTGTAGTGTGTGGTAGTGTCTCCTGTATACCGGTCTCCAGCAGGTAGTGTCCTGTAGAGGCAGCAGTATACAGTGCAGTGTGTGGTAGTGTCTCCTGTATACCGGTCTCCAGCAGGTAGTGTCCTGTAGAGGTAGCAGTATACAGTGTAGTGTGTGGTAGTGTCTCCTGTATACCGGTCTCCAGCAGGTAGTGTCCTGTAGAGGCAGCAGTATACAGTGCAGTGTGTGGTAGTGTCTCCTGTATACCGGTCTCCAGCAGGTAGTGTCCTGTAGAGGTAGCAGTATACAGTGCAGTGTGTGGTAGTGTCTCCTGTATACCGGTCTCCAGCAGGTAGTGTCCTGTAGAGGTAGCAGTATACAGTGCAGTGTGTGGTAGTGTCTCCTGTATACCGGTCTCCAGCAGGTAGTGTCCTGTAGAGGCAGCAGTATACAGTGTAGTGTGTGGTAGTGTCTCCTGTATACCGGTCTCCAGCAGGTAGTGTCCTGTAGAGGCAGCAGTATACAGTGCAGTGTGTGGTAGTGTCCTGTATACCGGTCTCCAGCAGGTAGTGTCCTGTAGAGGCAGCAGTATACAGTGCAGTGTGTGGTAGTGTCCTGTATACAGTGCAGTGTGTGGTAGTGTCCTGTAGAGGTAGCAGTATACAGTGTAGTGTGTGGTAGTGTTTCCTGTATACCGGTCTCCAGCAGGTAGTGTCCTGTAGAGGCAGCAGTATACAGTGCAGTGTGTGGTAGTGTCTCCTGTATACCGGTCTCCAGCAGGTAGTGTCCTGTAGAGGCAGCAGTATACAGTGCAGTGTGTGGTAGTGTCTCCTGTATACCGGTCTCCAGCAGGTAGTGTCCTGTAGAGGCAGCAGTATACAGTGCAGTGTGTGGTAGTGTCTCCTGTATACCGGTCTCCAGCAGGTAGTGTCCTGTAGAGGTAGCAGTATACAGTGCAGTGTGTGGTAGTGTCTCCTGTATACCGGTCTCCAGCAGGTAGTGTCCTGTAGAGGTAGCAGTATACAGTGCAGTGTGTGGTAGTGTCTCCTGTATACCGGTCTCCAGCAGGTAGTGTCCTGTAGAGGCAGCAGTATACAGTGTAGTGTGTGGTAGTGTCTCCTGTATACCGGTCTCCAGCAGGTAGTGTCCTGTAGAGGCAGCAGTATACAGTGCAGTGTGTGGTAGTGTCTCCTGTATACCGGTCTCCAGCAGGTAGTGTCCTGTAGAGGTAGCAGTATACAGTACAGTGTGTGGTAGTGTCTCCTGTATACCGGTCTCCAGCAGGTAGTGTCCTGTAGAGGTAGCAGTATACAGTGCAGTGTGTGGTAGTGTCCTGTATACCGGTCTCCAGCAGGTAGTGTCCTGTAGAGGTAGCAGTATACAGTGTAGTGTGTGGTAGTGTCTCCTGTATACCGGTCTCCAGCAGGTAGTGTCCTGTAGAGGTAGCAGTATACAGTGTAGTGTGTGGTAGTCTCCTGTATACCGGTCTCCAGCAGGTAGTGTCCTGTAGAGGTAGCAGTATACAGTGCAGTGTGTGGTAGTGTCCTGTATACCGGTCTCCAGCAGGTAGTGTCCTGTAGAGGCAGCAGTATACAGTGTAGTGTGTGGTAGTGTCTCCTGTATACCGGTCTCCAGCAGGTAGTGTCCTGTAGAGGTAGCAGTATACAGTGTAGTGTGTGGTAGTGTCTCCTGTATACCGGTCTCCAGCAGGTAGTGTCCTGTAGAGGTAGCAGTATACAGTGCAGTGTGTGGTAGTGTCTCCTGTATACCGGTCTCCAGCAGGTAGTGTCCTGTAGAGGCAGCAGTATACAGTGTAGTGTGTGGTAGTGTCTCCTGTACACCGGTCTCCAGCAGGTAGTGTCCTGTAGAGGTAGCAGTATACAGTGTAGTGTGTGGTAGTGTCTCCTGTATACCGGTCTCCAGCAGGTAGTGTCCTGTAGAGGAAGCAGTATACAGTGCAGTGTGTGGTAGTGTCTCCTGTATACCGGTCTCCAGCAGGTAGTGTCCTGTAGAGGCAGCAGTATACAGTGCAGTGTGTGGTAGTGTCTCCTGTATACCGGTCTCCAGCAGGTAGTGTCCTGTAGAGGCAGCAGTATACAGTGTAGTGTGTGGTAGTGTCTCCTGTATACCGGTCTCCAGCAGGTAGTGTCCTGTAGAGGTAGCAGTATACAGTGTAGTGTGTGGTAGTGTCTCCTGTATACCGGTCTCCAGCAGGTAGTGTCCTGTAGAGGCAGCAGTATACAGTGCAGTGTGTGGTAGTCTCCTGTATACCGGTCTCCAGCAGGTAGTGTCCTGTAGAGGTAGCAGTATACAGTGCAGTGTGTGGTAGTGTCTCCTGTATACCGGTCTCCAGCAGGTAGTGTCCTGTAGAGGTAGCAGTATACAGTGTAGTGTGTGGTAGTGTCCTGTATACCGGTCTCCAGCAGGTAGTGTCCTGTAGAGGCAGCAGTATACAGTGTAGTGTGTGGTAGTGTCTCCTGTATACCGGTCTCCAGCAGGTAGTGTCCTGTAGAGGTAGCAGTATACAGTGCAGTGTATGGTAGTGTCTCCTGTATACCGGTCTCCAGCAGGTAGTGTCCTGTAGAGGTAGCAGTATACAGTGTAGTGTGTGGTAGTGTCTCCTGTATACCGGTCTCCAGCAGGTAGTGTCCTGTAGAGGCAGCAGTATACAGTGTAGTGTGTGGTAGTGTCTCCTGTATACCGGTCTCCAGCAGGTAGTGTCCTGTAGAGGTAGCAGTATACAGTGCAGTGTGTGGTAGTGTCTCCTGTATACCGGTCTCCAGCAGGTAGTGTCCTGTAGAGGCAGCAGTATACAGTGCAGTGTGTGGTAGTGTCCTGTAGAGGTAGCAGTATACAGTGCAGTGTGTGGTAGTGTCTCCTGTATACCGGTCTCCAGCAGGTAGTGTCCTGTAGAGGCAGCAGTATACAGTGCAGTGTGTGGTAGTGTCTCCTGTATACCGGTCTCCAGCAGGTAGTGTCCTGTAGAGGCAGCAGTATACAGTGCAGTGTGTGGTAGTGTCTCCTGTATACCGGTCTCCAGCAGGTAGTGTCCTGTAGAGGTAGCAGTATACAGTGCAGTGTGTGGTAGTGTCTCCTGTATACCGGTCTCCAGCAGGTAGTGTCCTGTAGAGGCAGCAGTATACAGTGCAGTGTGTGGTAGTGTCTCCTGTATACCGGTCTCCAGCAGGTAGTGTCCTGTAGAGGTAGCAGTATACAGTGCAGTGTGTGGTAGTGTCTCCTGTATACCGGTCTCCAGCAGGTAGTGTCCTGTAGAGGCAGCAGTATACAGTGCAGTGTGTGGTAGTGTCTCCTGTATACCGGTCTCCAGCAGGTAGTGTCCTGTAGAGGCAGCAGTATACAGTGCAGTGTGTGGTAGTGTCTCCTGTATACCGGTCTCCAGCAGGTAATGTCCTGTAGAGGCAGCAGTATACAGTGCAGTGTGTGGTAGTGTCTCCTGTATACCGGTCTCCAGCAGGTAGTGTCCTGTAGAGGTAGCAGTATACAGTGCAGTGTGTGGTAGTGTCCTGTAGAGGTAGCAGTATACAGTACAGTGTGTGGTAGTGTCCTGTAGAGGTAGCAGTATACAGTGTAGTGTGTGGTAGTGTCTCCTGTATACCGGTCTCCAGCAGGTAGTGTCCTGTAGAGGTAGCAGTATACAGTGCAGTGTGTGGTAGTGTCTCCTGTATACCGGTCTCCAGCAGGTAGTGTCCTGTAGAGGCAGCAGTATACAGTGTAGTGTGTGGTAGTGTCTCCTGTATACCGGTCTCCAGCAGGTAGTGTCCTGTAGAGGCAGCAGTATACAGTGTAGTGTGTGGTAGTGTCTCCTGTATACCGGTCTCCAGCAGGTAGTGTCCTGTAGAGGTAGCAGTATACAGTGCAGTGTGTGGTAGTGTCTCCTGTATACCGGTCTCCAGCAGGTAGTGTCCTGTAGAGGCAGCAGTATACAGTGCAGTGTGTGGTAGTGTCCTGTATACCGGTCTCCAGCAGGTAGTGTCCTGTAGAGGTAGCAGTATACAGTGCAGTGTGTGGTAGTGTCTCCTGTATACCGGTCTCCAGCAGGTAGTGTCCTGTAGAGGTAGCAGTATACAGTGCAGTGTGTGGTAGTGTCTCCTGTATACCGGTCTCCAGCAGGTAGTGTCCTGTAGAGGTAGCAGTATACAGTGCAGTGTGTGGTAGTGTCTCCTGTACACCGGTCTCCAGCAGGTAGTGTCCTGTAGAGGCAGCAGTATACAGTGTAGTGTGTGGTAGTGTCCTGTATACCGGTCTCCAGCAGGTAGTGTCCTGTAGAGGCAGCAGTATACAGTGTAGTGTGTGGTAGTCTCTCCTGTATACCGGTCTCCAGCAGGTAGTGTCCTGTAGAGGTAGCAGTATACAGTGCAGTGTGTGGTAGTGTCTCCTGTATACCGGTCTCCAGCAGGTAGTGTCCTGTAGAGGCAGCAGTATACAGTACAGTGTGTGGTAGTGTCTCCTGTATACCGGTCTCCAGCAGGTAGTGTCCTGTAGAGGTAGCAGTATACAGTGCAGTGTGTGGTAGTGTCTCCTGTATACCGGTCTCCAGCAGGTAGTGTCCTGTAGAGGTAGCAGTATACAGTGCAGTGTGTGGTAGTCTCCTGTATACCGGTCTCCAGCAGGTAGTGTCCTGTAGAGGCAGCAGTATACAGTGCAGTGTGTGGTAGTCTCCTGTATACCGGTCTCCAGCAGGTAGTGTCCTGTAGAGGTAGCAGTATACAGTGCAGTGTGTGGTAGTGTCTCCTGTATACCGGTCTCCAGCAGGTAGTGTCCTGTAGAGGTAGCAGTATACAGTGTAGTGTGTGGTAGTGTCTCCTGTATACCGGTCTCCAGCAGGTAGTGTCCTGTAGAGGCAGCAGTATACAGTGTAGTGTGTGGTAGTGTCTCCTGTATACCGGTCTCCAGCAGGTAGTGTCCTGTAGAGGCAGCAGTATACAGTGCAGTGTGTGGTAGTGTCTCCTGTATACCGGTCTCCAGCAGGTAGTGTCCTGTAGAGGCAGCAGTATACAGTGCAGTGTGTGGTAGTGTCTCCTGTATACCGGTCTCCAGCAGGTAGTGTCCTGTGGAGGTAGCAGTATACAGTGTAGTGTGTGGTAGTGTCTCCTGTATACCGGTCTCCAGCAGGTAGTGTCCTGTAGAGGTAGCAGTATACAGTGCAGTGTGTGGTAGTGTCTCCTGTATACCGGTCTCCAGCAGGTAGTGTCCTGTAGAGGCAGCAGTATACAGTGTAGTGTGTGGTAGTGTCTCCTGTATACCGGTCTCCAGCAGGTAGTGTCCTGTAGAGGCAGCAGTATACAGTGCAGTGTGTGGTAGTGTCTCCTGTATACCGGTCTCCAGCAGGTAGTGTCCTGTAGAGGTAGCAGTATACAGTGTAGTGTGTGGTAGTGTCCTGTAGAGGCAGCAGTATACAGTGCAGTGTGTGGTAGTGTCTCCTGTATACCGGTCTCCAGCAGGTTGTGTCCTGTAGAGGCAGCAGTATACAGTGCAGTGTGTGGTAGTGTCTCCTGTATACCGGTCTCCAGCAGGTAGTGTCCTGTAGAGGCAGCAGTATACAGTGTAGTGTGTGGTAGTGTCTCCTGTATACCGGTCTCCAGCAGGTAGTGTCCTGTAGAGGTAGCAGTATACAGTGTAGTGTGTGGTAGTGTCTCCTGTATACCGGTCTCCAGCAGGTAGTGTCCTGTAGAGGTAGCAGTATACAGTGCAGTGTGTGGTAGTCTCCTGTATACCGGTCTCCAGCAGGTAGTGTCCTGTAGAGGCAGCAGTATACAGTGCAGTGTGTGGTAGTGTCTCCTGTATACCGGTCTCCAGCAGGTAGTGTCCTGTAGAGGTAGCAGTATACAGTGCAGTGTGTGGTAGTGTCTCCTGTATACCGGTCTCCAGCAGGTAGTGTCCTGTAGAGGCAGCAGTATACAGTGTAGTGTGTGGTAGTGTCTCCTGTATACCGGTCTCCAGCAGGTAGTGTCCTGTAGAGGCAGCAGTATACAGTGCAGTGTGTGGTAGTGTCTCCTGTATACCGGTCTCCAGCAGGTAGTGTCCTGTAGAGGTAGCAGTATACAGTGCAGTGTGTGGTAGTGTCTCCTGTATACCGGTCTCCAGCAGGTAGTGTCCTGTAGAGGTAGCAGTATACAGTGCAGTGTGTGGTAGTGTCTCCTGTATACCGGTCTCCAGCAGGTAGTGTCCTGTAGAGGTAGCAGTATACAGTGCAGTGTGTGGTAGTGTCTCCTGTATTCCGGTCTCCAGCAGGTAGTGTCCTGTAGAGGTAGCAGTATACAGTGTAGTGTGTGGTAGTGTCCTGTAGAGGTAGCAGTATACAGTGTAGTGTGTGGTAGTGTCTCCTGTATACCGGTCTCCAGCAGGTAGTGTCCTGTAGAGGTAGCAGTATACAGTGCAGTGTGTGGTAGTGTCTCCTGTATACCGGTCTCCAGCAGGTAGTGTCCTGTAGAGGCAGCAGTATACAGTGCAGTGTGTGGTAGTGTCTCCTGTATACCGGTCTCCAGCAGGTAGTGTCCTGTAGAGGTAGCAGTATACAGTGTAGTGTGTGGTAGTCTCCTGTATACCGGTCTCCAGCAGGTAATGTCCTGTAGAGGCAGCAGTATACAGTGTAGTGTGTGGTAGTGTCTCCTGTATACCGGTCTCCAGCAGGTAGTGTCCTGTAGAGGCAGCAGTATACAGTGTAGTGTGTGGTAGTGTCTCCTGTATACCGGTCTCCAGCAGGTAGTGTCCTGTAGAGGTAGCAGTATACAGTGCAGTGTGTGGTAGTGTCTCCTGTATACCGGTCTCCAGCAGGTAGTGTCCTGTAGAGGTAGCAGTATACAGTGCAGTGTGTGGTAGTGTCTCCTGTATACCGGTCTCCAGCAGGTAGTGTCCTGTAGAGGTAGCAGTATACAGTGTAGTGTGTGGTAGTCTCCTGTATACCGGTCTCCAGCAGGTAATGTCCTGTAGAGGCAGCAGTATACAGTGCAGTGTGTGGTAGTGTCTCCTGTATACCGGTCTCCAGCAGGTAGTGTCCTGTAGAGGCAGCAGTATACAGTGCAGTGTGTGGTAGTGTCCTGTATACCGGTCTCCAGCAGGTAGTGTCCTGTAGAGGCAGCAGTATACAGTGCAGTGTGTGGTAGTCTCTCCTGTATACCGGTCTCCAGCAGGTAGTGTCCTGTAGAGGCAGCAGTATACAGTGTAGTGTGTGGTAGTGTCTCCTGTATACCGGTCTCCAGCAGGTAGTGTCCTGTAGAGGTAGCAGTATACAGTGCAGTGTGTGGTAGTGTCTCCTGTATACCGGTCTCCAGCAGGTAGTGTCCTGTAGAGGCAGCAGTATACAGTGTAGTGTGTGGTAGTGTCTCCTGTATACCGGTCTCCAGCAGGTAGTGTCCTGTAGAGGCAGCAGTATACAGTGTAGTGTGTGGTAGTGTCTCCTGTATACCGGTCTCCAGCAGGTAGTGTCCTGTAGAGGCAGCAGTATACAGTGCAGTGTGTGGTAGTGTCTCCTGTATACCGGTCTCCAGCAGGTAGTGTCCTGTAGAGGTAGCAGTATACAGTGCAGTGTGTGGTAGTGTCTCCTGTATACCGGTCTCCAGCAGGTAGTGTCCTGTAGAGGTAGCAGTATACAGTGCAGTGTGTGGTAGTGTCTCCTGTATACCGGTCTCCAGCAGGTAGTGTCCTGTAGAGGTAGCAGTATACAGTGCAGTGTGTGGTAGTGTCTCCTGTATTCCGGTCTCCAGCAGGTAGTGTCCTGTAGAGGTAGCAGTATACAGTGTAGTGTGTGGTAGTGTCCTGTAGAGGTAGCAGTATACAGTGTAGTGTGTGGTAGTGTCTCCTGTATACCGGTCTCCAGCAGGTAGTGTCCTGTAGAGGTAGCAGTATACAGTGCAGTGTGTGGTAGTGTCTCCTGTATACCGGTCTCCAGCAGGTAGTGTCCTGTAGAGGCAGCAGTATACAGTGCAGTGTGTGGTAGTGTCTCCTGTATACCGGTCTCCAGCAGGTAGTGTCCTGTAGAGGTAGCAGTATACAGTGTAGTGTGTGGTAGTCTCCTGTATACCGGTCTCCAGCAGGTAATGTCCTGTAGAGGCAGCAGTATACAGTGTAGTGTGTGGTAGTGTCTCCTGTATACCGGTCTCCAGCAGGTAGTGTCCTGTAGAGGCAGCAGTATACAGTGTAGTGTGTGGTAGTGTCTCCTGTATACCGGTCTCCAGCAGGTAGTGTCCTGTAGAGGTAGCAGTATACAGTGCAGTGTGTGGTAGTGTCTCCTGTATACCGGTCTCCAGCAGGTAGTGTCCTGTAGAGGCAGCAGTATACAGTGTAGTGTGTGGTAGTGTCTCCTGTATACCGGTCTCCAGCAGGTAGTGTCCTGTAGAGGCAGCAGTATACAGTGTAGTGTGTGGTAGTGTCTCCTGTATACCGGTCTCCAGCAGGTAGTGTCCTGTAGAGGAAGCAGTATACAGTGTAGTGTGTGGTAGTGTCTCCTGTATACCGGTCTCCAGCAGGTAGTGTCCTGTAGAGGTAGCAGTATACAGTGCAGTGTGTGGTAGTGTCTCCTGTATACCGGTCTCCAGCAGGTAGTGTCCTGTAGAGGTAGCAGTATACAGTGTAGTGTGTGGTAGTCTCCTGTATACCGGTCTCCAGCAGGTAATGTCCTGTAGAGGCAGCAGTATACAGTGCAGTGTGTGGTAGTGTCTCCTGTATACCGGTCTCCAGCAGGTAGTGTCCTGTAGAGGCAGCAGTATACAGTGCAGTGTGTGGTAGTGTCCTGTATACCGGTCTCCAGCAGGTAGTGTCCTGTAGAGGCAGCAGTATACAGTGCAGTGTGTGGTAGTCTCTCCTGTATACCGGTCTCCAGCAGGTAGTGTCCTGTAGAGGTAGCAGTATACAGTGCAGTGTGTGGTAGTGTCTCCTGTATACCGGTCTCCAGCAGGTAGTGTCCTGTAGAGGCAGCAGTATACAGTGTAGTGTGTGGTAGTGTCTCCTGTATACCGGTCTCCAGCAGGTAGTGTCCTGTAGAGGCAGCAGTATACAGTGTAGTGTGTGGTAGTGTCTCCTGTATACCGGTCTCCAGCAGGTAGTGTCCTGTAGAGGCAGCAGTATACAGTGCAGTGTGTGGTAGTCTCCTGTATACCGGTCTCCAGCAGGTAGTGTCCTGTAGAGGCAGCAGTATACAGTGTAGTGTGTGGTAGTGTCTCCTGTATACCGGTCTCCAGCAGGTAGTGTCCTGTAGAGGTAGCAGTATACAGTGTAGTGTGTGGTAGTGTCCTGTATACCGGTCTCCAGCAGGTAGTGTCCTGTAGAGGCAGCAGTATACAGTGCAGTGTGTGGTAGTGTCTCCTGTATACAGGTCTCCAGCAGGTAGTGTCCTGTAGAGGCAGCAGTATACAGTGCAGTGTGTGGTAGTGTCTCCTGTATACCGGTCTCCAGCAGGTAGTGTCCTGTAGAGGCAGCAGTATACAGTGTAGTGTGTGGTAGTGTCTCCTGTATACCGGTCTCCAGCAGGTAGTGTCCTGTAGAGGCAGCAGTATACAGTGTAGTGTGTGGTAGTGTCTCCTGTATACCGGTCTCCAGCAGGTAGTGTCCTGTAGAGGCAGCAGTATACAGTGCAGTGTGTGGTAGTGTCCTGTATACCGGTCTCCAGCAGGTAGTGTCCTGTAGAGGCAGCAGTATACAGTGCAGTGTGTGGTAGTGTCTCCTGTATACCGGTCTCCAGCAGGTAGTGTCCTGTAGAGGTAGCAGTATACAGTGTAGTGTGTGGTAGTGTCCTGTATACAGTGCAGTGTGTGGTAGTGTCCTGTAGAGGTAGCAGTATACAGTGCAGTGTGTGGTAGTGTCCTGTATACAGTGCAGTGTGTGGTAGTGTCCTGTAGAGGTAGCAGTATACAGTGTAGTGTGTGGTAGTGTTTCCTGTATTCCGGTCTCCAGCAGGTAGTGTCCTGTAGAGGTAGCAGTATACAGTGTAGTGTGTGGTAGTGTCCTGTAGAGGTAGCAGTATACAGTGTAGTGTGTGGTAGTGTCTCCTGTATACCGGTCTCCAGCAGGTAGTGTCCTGTAGAGGCAGCAGTATACAGTGCAGTGTGTGGTAGTGTCTCCTGTATACCGGTCTCCAGCAGGTAGTGTCCTGTAGAGGTAGCAGTATACAGTGTAGTGTGTGCTAGTGTCTCCTGTATACCGGTCTCCAGCAGGTAATGTCCTGTAGAGGTAGCAGTATACAGTGCAGTGTGTGGTAGTGTCCTGTATACCGGTCTCCAGCAGGTAGTGTCCTGTAGAGGCAGCAGTATACAGTGTAGTGTGTGGTAGTGTCTCCTGTATACCGGTCTCCAGCAGGTAGTGTCCTGTAGAGGTAGCAGTATACAGTGCAGTGTGTGGTAGTGTCTCCTGTATACCGGTCTCCAGCAGGTAGTGTCCTGTAGAGGTAGCAGTATACAGTGTAGTGTGTGGTAGTGTCTCCTGTATACCGGTCTCCAGCAGGTAGTGTCCTGTAGAGGTAGCAGTATACAGTGCAGTGTGTGGTAGTGTCCTGTATACCGGTCTCCAGCAGGTAGTGTCCTGTAGAGGTAGCAGTATACAGTGCAGTGTGTGGTAGTGTCCTGTATACCGGTCTCCAGCAGGTAGTGTCCTGTAGAGGCAGCAGTATACAGTGCAGTGTGTGGTAGTGTCCTGTATACCGGTCTCCAGCAGGTAGTGTCCTGTAGAGGTAGCAGTATACAGTGTAGTGTGTGGTAGTGTCTCCTGTATACCGGTCTCCAGCAGGTAGTGTCCTGTAGAGGCAGCAGTATACAGTGTAGTGTGTGGTAGTGTCTCCTGTATACCGGTCTCCAGCAGGTAGTGTCCTGTAGAGGCAGCAGTATACAGTGCAGTGTGTGGTAGTGTCTCCTGTATACCGGTCTCCAGCAGGTAGTGTCCTGTAGAGGCAGCAGTATACAGTGTAGTGTGTGGTAGTGTCTCCTGTATACCGGTCTCCAGCAGGTAGTGTCCTGTAGAGGTAGCAGTATACAGTGCAGTGTGTGGTAGTGTCTCCTGTATACCGGTCTCCAGCAGGTAGTGTCCTGTAGAGGTAGCAGTATACAGTGCAGTGTGTGGTAGTGTCTCCTGTATACCGGTCTCCAGCAGGTAGTGTCCTGTAGAGGTAGCAGTATACAGTGCAGTGTGTGGTAGTGTCTCCTGTATACCGGTCTCCAGCAGGTAGTGTCCTGTAGAGGCAGCAGTATACAGTGTAGTGTGTGGTAGTGTCTCCTGTATACCGGTCTCCAGCAGGTAGTGTCCTGTAGAGGTAGCAGTATACAGTGTAGTGTGTGGTAGTGTCCTGTATACCGGTCTCCAGCAGGTAGTGTCCTGTAGAGGTAGCAGTATACAGTGTAGTGTGTGGTAGTGTCTCATGTATACCGGTCTCCAGCAGGTAGTGTCCTGTAGAGGTAGCAGTATACAGTGTAGTGTGTGGTAGTGTCTCCTGTATACCGGTCTCCAGCAGGTAGTGTCCTGTAGAGGCAGCAGTATACAGTGTAGTGTGTGGTAGTCTCCTGTATACCGGTCTCCAGCAGGTAGTGTCCTGTAGAGGCAGCAGTATACAGTGCAGTGTGTGGTAGTGTCTCCTGTATACCGGTCTCCAGCAGGTAGTGTCCTGTAGAGGCAGCAGTATACAGTGTAGTGTGTGGTAGTGTCTCCTGTATACCGGTCTCCAGCAGGTAGTGTCCTGTAGAGGTAGCAGTATACAGTGTAGTGTGTGGTAGTGTCTCCTGTATACCGGTCTCCAGCAGGTAGTGTCCTGTAGAGGTAGCAGTATACAGTGCAGTGTGTGGTAGTGTCTCCTGTATACCGGTCTCCAGCAGGTAGTGTCCTGTAGAGGTAGCAGTATACAGTGTAGTGTGTGGTAGTGTCTCCTGTATACCGGTCTCCAGCAGGTAGTGTCCTGTAGAGGCAGCAGTATACAGTGCAGTGTGTGGTAGTGTCCTGTATACCGGTCTCCAGCAGGTAGTGTCCTGTAGAGGTAGCAGTATACAGTGCAGTGTGTGGTAGTGTCTCCTGTATACCGGTCTCCAGCAGGTAGTGTCCTGTAGAGGTAGCAGTATACAGTGCAGTGTGTGGTAGTGTCTCCTGTATACCGGTCTCCAGCAGGTAGTGTCCTGTAGAGGCAGCAGTATACAGTGCAGTGTGTGGTAGTGTCTCCTGTATACCGGTCTCCAGCAGGTAGTGTCCTGTAGAGGCAGCAGTATACAGTGCAGTGTGTGGTAGTGTCTCCTGTATACCGGTCTCCAGCAGGTAGTGTCCTGTAGAGGTAGCAGTATACAGTGTAGTGTGTGGTAGTGTCTCCTGTATACCGGTCTCCAGCAGGTAGTGTCCTGTAGAGGCAGCAGTATACAGTGCAGTGTGTGGTAGTGTCTCCTGTATACCGGTCTCCAGCAGGTAGTGTCCTGTAGAGGTAGCAGTATACAGTGTAGTGTGTGGTAGTGTCTCCTGTATACCGGTCTCCAGCAGGTAGTGTCCTGTAGAGGCAGCAGTATACAGTGCAGGGTGTGGTAGTCTCCTGTATACCGGTCTCCAGCAGGTAGTGTCCTGTAGAGGCAGCAGTATACAGTGCAGTGTGTGGTAGTGTCTCCTGTATACCGGTCTCCAGCAGGTAGTGTCCTGTAGAGGTAGCAGTATACAGTGCAGTGTGTGGTAGTGTCTCCTGTATACCGGTCTCCAGCAGGTAGTGTCCTGTAGAGGTAGCAGTATACAGTGTAGTGTGTGGTGGTGTGTCCTGTATACCGGTCTCCAGCAGGTAGTGTCCTGTAGAGGTAGCAGTATACAGTGCAGTGTGTGGTAGTGTCTCCTGTATACCGGTCTCCAGCAGGTAGTGTCCTGTAGAGGTAGCAGTATACAGTGTAGTGTGTGGTAGTGTCTCCTGTATACCGGTCTCCAGCAGGTAGTGTCCTGTAGAGGCAGCAGTATACAGTGCAGTGTGTGGTAGTGTCTCCTGTATACCGGTCTCCAGCAGGTAGTGTCCTGTAGAGGCAGCAGTATACATTGTAGTGTGTGGTAGTGTCTCCTGTATACCGGTCTCCAGCAGGTAGTGTCCTGTAGAGGCAGCAGTATACAGTGCAGTGTGTGGTAGTGTCTCCTGTATACCGGTCTCCAGCAGGTAGTGTCCTGTAGAGGTAGCAGTATACAGTGCAGTGTGTGGTAGTGTCCTGTATACCGGTCTCCAGCAGGTAGTGTCCTGTAGAGGCAGCAGTATACAGTGTAGTGTGTGGTAGTGTCTCCTGTATACCGGTCTCCAGCAGGTAGTGTCCTGTAGAGGCAGCAGTATACAGTGTAGTGTGTGGTAGTGTCTCCTGTATACCGGTCTCCAGCAGGTAGTGTCCTGTAGAGGTAGCAGTATACAGTGCAGTGTGTGGTAGTGTCTCCTGTATACCGGTCTCCAGCAGGTAGTGTCCTGTAGAGGTAGCAGTATACAGTGCAGTGTGTGGTAGTGTCTCCTGTATACCGGTCTCCAGCAGGTAGTGTCCTGTAGAGGCAGCAGTATACAGTGCAGTGTGTGGTAGTGTCTCCTGTATACCGGTCTCCAGCAGGTAGTGTCCTGTAGAGGCAGCAGTATACAGTGTAGTGTGTGGTAGTGTCTCCTGTATACCGGTCTCCAGCAGGTAGTGTCCTGTAGAGGCAGCAGTATACAGTGCAGTGTGTGGTAGTGTCCTGTATACCGGTCTCCAGCAGGTAGTGTCCTGTAGAGGCAGCAGTATACAGTGCAGTGTGTGGTAGTGTCTCCTGTATACCGGTCTCCAGCAGGTAGTGTCCTGTAGAGGTAGCAGTATACAGTGCAGTGTGTGGTAGTGTCTCCTGTATACCGGTCTCCAGCAGGTAGTGTCCTGTAGAGGTAGCAGTATACAGTGCAGTGTGTGGTAGTGTCTCCTGTATACCGGTCTCCAGCAGGTAGTGTCCTGTAGAGGTAGCAGTATACAGTGCAGTGTGTGGTAGTGTCTCCTGTATACCGGTCTCCAGCAGGTAGTGTCCTGTAGAGGCAGCAGTATACAGTGTAGTGTGTGGTAGTGTCTCCTGTATACCGGTCTCCAGCAGGTAGTGTCCTGTAGAGGCAGCAGTATACAGTGTAGTGTGTGGTAGTGTCTACTGTATACCGGTCTCCAGCAGGTAGTGTCCTGTAGAGGCAGCAGTATACAGTGCAGTGTGTGGTAGTGTCTCCTGTATACCGGTCTCCAGCAGGTAGTGTCCTGTAGAGGCAGCAGTATACAGTGTAGTGTGTGGTAGTGTCTCCTGTATACCGGTCTCCAGCAGGTAGTGTCCTGTAGAGGCAGCAGTATACAGTGCAGTGTGTGGTAGTGTCTCCTGTATACCGGTCTCCAGCAGGTAGTGTCCTGTAGAGGTAGCAGTATACAGTGTAGTGTGTGGTAGTGTCTCCTGTATACCGGTCTCCAGCAGGTAGTGTCCTGTAGAGGTAGCAGTATACAGTGCAGTGTGTGGTAGTGTCTCCTGTATACCGGTCTCCAGCAGGTAGTGTCCTGTAGAGGCAGCAGTATACAGTGTAGTGTGTGGTAGTGTCTCCTGTATACCGGTCTCCAGCAGGTAGTGTCCTGTAGAGGCAGCAGTATACAGTGTAGTGTGTGGTAGTGTCTCCTGTATACCGGTCTCCAGCAGGTAGTGTCCTGTAGAGGCAGCAGTATACAGTGCAGTGTGTGGTAGTGTCTCCTGTATACCGGTCTCCAGCAGGTAGTGTCCTGTAGAGGCAGCAGTATACAGTGTAGTGTGTGGTAGTGTCTCCTGTATACCGGTCTCCAGCAGGTAGTGTCCTGTAGAGGCAGCAGTATACAGTGTAGTGTGTGGTAGTGTCTCCTGTACACCGGTCTCCAGCAGGTAGTGTCCTGTAGAGGTAGCAGTATACAGTGTAGTGTGTGGTAGTGTCCTGTAGAGGCAGCAGTATACAGTGTAGTGTGTGGTAGTGTCTCCTGTATACCGGTCTCCAGCAGGTAGTGTCCTGTAGAGGTAGCAGTATACAGTGTAGTGTGTGGTAGTCTCCTGTATACCGGTCTCCAGCAGGTAGTGTCCTGTAGAGGCAGCAGTATACAGTGCAGTGTGTGGTAGTGTCTCCTGTATACCGGTCTCCAGCAGGTAGTGTCCTGTAGAGGCAGCAGTATACAGTGCAGTGTGTGGTAGTGTCTCCTGTATACCGGTCTCCAGCAGGTAGTGTCCTGTAGAGGCAGCAGTATACAGTGTAGTGTGTGGTAGTGTCTCCTGTATACCGGTCTCCAGCAGGTAGTGTCCTGTAGAGGTAGCAGTATACAGTGCAGTGTGTGGTAGTGTCTCCTGTATACCGGTCTCCAGCAGGTAGTGTCCTGTAGAGGTAGCAGTATACAGTGCAGTGTATGGTAGTGTCTCCTGTATACCGGTCTCCAGCAGGTAGTGTCCTGTAGAGGTAGCAGTATACAGTGCAGTGTGTGGTAGTGTCTCCTGTATACCGGTCTCCAGCAGGTAGTGTCCTGTAGAGGTAGCAGTATACAGTGTAGTGTGTGGTAGTGTCCTGTATACCGGTCTCCAGCAGGTAGTGTCCTGTAGAGGTAGCAGTATACAGTGTAGTGTGTGGTAGTGTCCTGTAGAGGTAGCAGTATACAGTGTAGTGTGTGGTAGTGTCTCCTGTATACCGGTCTCCAGCAGGTAGTGTCCTGTAGAGGTAGCAGTATACAGTGCAGTGTGTGGTAGTGTCTCCTGTATACCGGTCTCCAGCAGGTAGTGTCCTGTAGAGGTAGCAGTATACAGTGCAGTGTGTGGTAGTGTCTCCTGTATACCGGTCTCCAGCAGGTAGTGTCCTGTAGAGGCAGCAGTATACAGTGCAGTGTGTGGTAGTGTCTCCTGTATACCGGTCTCCAGCAGGTAGTGTCCTGTAGAGGCAGCAGTATACAGTGCAGTGTGTGGTAGTCTCTCCTGTATACCGGTCTCCAGCAGGTAGTGTCCTGTAGAGGTAGCAGTATACAGTGTAGTGTGTGGTAGTGTCTCCTGTATACCGGTCTCCAGCAGGTAGTGTCCTGTAGAGGTAGCAGTATACAGTGCAGTGTGTGGTAGTGTCTCCTGTATACCGGTCTCCAGCAGGTAGTGTCCTGTAGAGGTAGCAGTATACAGTGCAGTGTGTGGTAGTGTCTCCTGTATACCGGTCTCCAGCAGGTAGTGTCCTGTAGAGGCAGCAGTATACAGTGCAGTGTGTGGTAGTGTCTCCTGTATACCGGTCTCCAGCAGGTAGTGTCCTGTAGAGGTAGCAGTATACAGTGCAGTGTGTGGTAGTCTCCTGTATACCGGTCTCCAGCAGGTAGTGTCCTGTAGAGGTAGCAGTATACAGTGTAGTGTGTGGTAGTGTCTCCTGTATACCGGTCTCCAGCAGGTAGTGTCCTGTAGAGGTAGCAGTATACAGTGTAGTGTGTGGTAGTGTCTCC
Source organism: Rhinoderma darwinii (assembly GCF_050947455.1). Classification (NCBI taxonomy): domain Eukaryota; kingdom Metazoa; phylum Chordata; class Amphibia; order Anura; family Rhinodermatidae; genus Rhinoderma; species Rhinoderma darwinii. Next base: position 100,730,281 of record NC_134697.1, on the reverse strand, counting down.
TGTATACCGGTCTCCAGCAGGTAGTGTCCTGTAGAGGCAGCAGTATACAGTGCAGTGTGTGGTAGTGTCTCCTGTATACCGGTCTCCAGCAGGTAGTGTCCTGTAGAGGTAGCAGTATACAGTGCAGTGTATGGTAGTGTCTCCTGTATACCGGTCTCCAGCAGGTAGTGTCCTGTAGAGGTAGCAATATACAGTGCAGTGTGTGGTAGTGTCTCCTGTATACCGGTCTCCAGCAGGTAGTGTCCTGTAGAGGTAGCAGTATACAGTGTAGTGTGTGGTAGTGTCTCCTGTATACCGGTCTCCAGCAGGTAGTGTCCTGTAGAGGCAGCAGTATACAGTGTAGTGTGTGGTAGTGTCTCCTGTATACCGGTCTCCAGCAGGTAGTGTCCTGTAGAGGTAGCAGTATACAGTGTAGTGTGTGGTAGTCTCTCCTGTATACCGGTCTCCAGCAGGTAGTGTCCTGTAGAGGTAGCAGTATACAGTGCAGTGTGTGGTAGTGTCTCCTGTATACCGGTCTCCAGCAGGTAGTGTCCTGTAGAGGCAGCAGTATACAGTGTAGTGTGTGGTAGTCTCCTGTATACCGGTCTCCAGCAGGTAGTGTCCTGTAGAGGTAGCAGTATACAGTGTAGTGTGTGGTAGTGTCTCCTGTATACCGGTCTCCAGCAGGTAGTGTCCTGTAGAGGTAGCAGTATACAGTGTAGTGTGTGGTAGTGTCTCCTGTATACCGGTCTCCAGCAGGTAGTGTCCTGTAGAGGTAGCAGTATACAGTGTAGTGTGTGGTAGTGTCTCCTGTATACCGGTCTCCAGCAGGTAGTGTCCTGTAGAGGTAGCAGTATACAGTGCAGTGTGTGGTAGTGTCTCCTGTATACCGGTCTCCAGCAGGTAGTGTCCTGTAGAGGTAGCAGTATACAGTGTAGTGTGTGGTAGTGTCTCCTGTATACCGGTCTCCAGCAGGTAGTGTCCTGTAGAGGCAGCAGTATACAGTGTAGTGTGTGGTAGTGTCTCCTGTATACCGGTCTCCAGCAGGTAGTGTCCTGTAGAGGTAGCAGTATACAGTGTAGTGTGTGGTAGTGTCTCCTGTATACCGGTCTCCAGCAGGTAGTGTCCTGTAGAGGCAGCAGTATACAGTGCAGTGTGTGGTAGTGTCTCCTGTATACCGGTCTCCAGCAGGTAGTGTCCTGTAGAGGTAGCAGTATACAGTGTAGTGTGTGGTAGTCTCTCCTGTATACCGGTCTCCAGCAGGTAGTGTCCTGTAGAGGCAGCAGTATACAGTGTAGTGTGTGGTAGTGTCTCCTGTATACCGGTCTCCAGCAGGTAGTGTCCTGTAGAGGTAGCAGTATACAGTGCAGTGTGTGGTAGTGTCTCCTGTATACCGGTCTCCAGCAGGTAGTGTCCTGTAGAGGTAGCAGTATACAGTGCAGTGTGTGGTAGTGTCTCCTGTATACCGGTCTCCAGCAGGTAGTGTCCTGTAGAGGCAGCAGTATACAGTGTAGTGTGTGGTAGTCTCTCCTGTATACCGGTCTCCAGCAGGTAGTGTCCTGTAGAGGCAGCAGTATACAGTGCAGTGTATGGTAGTGTCTCCTGTATACCGGTCTCCAGCAGGTAGTGTCCTGTAGAGGTAGCAGTATACAGTGTAGTGTGTGGTAGTGTCTCCTGTATACCGGTCTCCAGCAGGTAGTGTCCTGTAGAGGTAGCAGTATACAGTGTAGTGTGTGGTAGTGTCTCCTGTATACCGGTCTCCAGCAGGTAGTGTCCTGTAGAGGTAGCAGTATACAGTGCAGTGTGTGGTAGTGTCTCCTGTATACCGGTCTCCAGCAGGTAGTGTCCTGTAGAGGCAGCAGTATACAGTGCAGTGTGTGGTAGTGTCTCCTGTATACCGGTCTCCAGCATGTAGTGTCCTGTAGAGGCAGCAGTATACAGTGCAGTGTGTGGTAGTGTCTCCTGTATACCGGTCTCCAGCAGGTAGTGTCCTGTAGAGGCAGCAGTATACAGTGCAGTGTGTGGTAGTGTCTCCTGTATACCGGTCTCCAGCAGGTAGTGTCCTGTAGAGGCAGCAGTATACAGTGTAGTGTGTGGTAGTGTCTCCTGTATACCGGTCTCCAGCAGGTAGTGTCCTGTAGAGGCAGCAGTATACAGTGTAGTGTGTGGTAGTGTCTCCTGTATACCGGTCTCCAGCAGGTAGTGTCCTGTAGAGGCAGCAGTATACAGTGTAGTGTGTGGTAGTGTCTCCTGTATACCGGTCTCCAGCAGGTAGTGTCCTGTAGAGGTAGCAGTATACAGTGCAGTGTGTGGTAGTGTCTCCTGTATACCGGTCTCCAGCAGGTAGTGTCCTGTAGAGGTAGCAGTATACAGTGTAGTGTGTGGTAGTGTCTCCTGTATACCGGTCTCCAGCAGGTAGTGTCCTGTAGAGGTAGCAGTATACAGTGTAGTGTGTGGTAGTGTCTCCTGTATACCGGTCTCCAGCAGGTAGTGTCCTGTAGAGGTAGCAGTATACAGTGCAGTGTGTGGTAGTGTCTCCTGTATACCGGTCTCCAGCAGGTAGTGTCCTGTAGAGGTAGCAGTATACAGTGCAGTGTGTGGTAGTGTCTCCTGTATACCGGTCTCCAGCAGGTAGTGTCCTGTAGAGGTAGCAGTATACAGTGCAGTGTGTGGTAGTGTCTCCTGTATACCGGTCTCCAGCAGGTAGTGTCCTGTAGAGGTAGCAGTATACAGTGCAGTGTGTGGTAGTGTCTCCTGTATACCGGTCTCCAGCAGGTAGTGTCCTGTAGAGGTAGCAGTATACAGTGCAGTGTGTGGTAGTGTCTCCTGTATACCGGTCTCCAGCGGGTAGTGTCCTGTAGAGGCAGCAGTATACAGTGTAGTGTGTGGTAGTGTCTCCTGTATACCGGTCTCCAGCAGGTAGTGTCCTGTAGAGGCAGCAGTATACAGTGTAGTGTGTGGTAGTGTCTCCTGTATACCGGTCTCCAGCAGGTAGTGTCCTGTAGAGGCAGCAGTATACAGTGTAGTGTGTGGTAGTGTCTCCTGTATACCGGTCTCCAGCAGGTAGTGTCCTGTAGAGGCAGCAGTATACAGTGTAGTGTGTGGTAGTGTCTCCTGTATACCGGTCTCCAGCAGGTAGTGTCCTGTAGAGGTAGCAGTATACAGTGTAGTGTGTGGTAGTGTCTCCTGTATACCGGTCTCCAGCAGGTAGTGTCCTGTAGAGGTAGCAGTATACAGTGTAGTGTGTGGTAGTGTCTTCTGTATACCGGTCTCCAGCAGGTAGTGTCCTGTAGAGGCAGCAGTATACAGTGTAGTGTGTGGTAGTGTCTCCTGTATACCGGTCTCCAGCAGGTAGTGTCCTGTAGAGGCAGCAGTATACAGTGCAGTGTGTGGTAGTGTCTCCTGTATACCGGTCTCCAGCAGGTAGTGTCCTGTAGAGGCAGCAGTATACAGTGTAGTGTGTGGTAGTGTCTCCTGTATACCGGTCTCCAGCAGGTAGTGTCCTGTAGAGGCAGCAGTATACAGTGTAGTGTGTGGTAGTGTCTCCTGTATACCGGTCTCCAGCAGGTAGTGTCCTGTAGAGGTAGCAGTATACAGTGCAGTGTGTGGTAGTGTCTCCTGTATACCGGTCTCCAGCAGGTAGTGTCCTGTAGAGGCAGCAGTATACAGTGCAGTGTGTGGTAGTCTCTCCTGTATACCGGTCTCCAGCAGGTAGTGTCCTGTAGAGGCAGCAGTATACAGTGTAGTGTGTGGTAGTGTCTCCTGTATACCGGTCTCCAGCAGGTAGTGTCCTGTAGAGGTAGCAGTATACAGTGCAGTGTGTGGTAGTGTCTCCTGTATACCGGTCTCCAGCAGGTAGTGTCCTGTAGAGGCAGCAGTATACAGTGCAGTGTGTGGTAGTGTCTCCTGTATACCGGTCTCCAGCAGGTAGTGTCCTGTAGAGGTAGCAGTATACAGTGTAGTGTGTGGTAGTGTCTCCTGTATACCGGTCTCCAGCAGGTAGTGTCCTGTAGAGGCAGCAGTATACAGTGTAGTGTGTGGTAGTGTCTCCTGTATACCGGTCTCCAGCAGGTAGTGTCCTGTAGAGGTAGAAGTATACAGTGTAGTGTGTGGTAGTGTCTCCTGTATACCGGTCTCCAGCAGGTAGTGTCCTGTAGAGGTAGCAGTATACAGTGCAGTGTGTGTGGTAGTGTCTCCTGTATACCGGTCTCCAGCAGGTAGTGTCCTGTAGAGGTAGCAGTATACAGTGTAGTGTGTGGTAGTGTCTCCTGTATACCGGTCTCCAGCAGGTAGTGTCCTGTAGAGGTAGCAGTATACAGTGTAGTGTGTGGTAGTGTCCTGTATACCGGTCTCCAGCAGGTAGTGTCCTGTAGAGGTAGCAGTATACAGTGCAGTGTGTGGTAGTGTCTCCTGTATACCGGTCTCCAGCAGGTAGTGTCCTGTAGAGGCAGCAGTATACAGTGTAGTGTGTGGTAGTCTCTCCTGTATACCGGTCTCCAGCAGGTAGTGTCCTGTAGAGGCAGCAGTATACAGTGCAGTGTGTGGTAGTGTCTCCTGTATACCGGTCTCCAGCAGGTAGTGTCCTGTAGAGGTAGCAGTATACAGTGTAGTGTGTGGTAGTGTCCTGTATACCGGTCTCCAGCAGGTTGTGTCCTGTAGAGGTAGCAGTATACAGTGCAGTGTGTGGTAGTGTCCTGTATACCGGTCTCCAGCAGGTAGTGTCCTGTAGAGGCAGCAGTATACAGTGCAGTGTGTGGTAGTGTCCTGTATACCGGTCTCCAGCAGGTAGTGTCCTGTAGAGGTAGCAGTATACAGTGCAGTGTGTGGTAGTGTCTCCTGTATACCGGTCTCCAGCAGGTAGTGTCCTGTAGATGCAGCAGTATACAGTGTAGTGTGTGGTAGTGTCTCCTGTATACCGGTCTCCAGCAGGTAGTGTCCTGTAGAGGCAGCAGTATACAGTGCAGTGTGTGGTAGTGTCTCCTGTATACCGGTCTCCAGCAGGTAGTGTCCTGTAGAGGCAGCAGTATACAGTGTAGTGTGTGGTAGTGTCTCCTGTATACCGGTCTCCAGCAGGTAGTGTCCTGTAGAGGCAGCAGTATACAGTGTAGTGTGTGGTAGTGTCCTGTAGAGGTAGCAGTATACAGTGTAGTGTGTGGTAGTGTCTCCTGTATACCGGTCTCCAGCAGGTAGTGTCCTGTAGAGGCAGCAGTATACAGTGTAGTGTGTGGTAGTGTCTCCTGTATACCGGTCTCCAGCAGGTAGTGTCCTGTAGAGGCAGCAGTATACAGTGCAGTGTGTGGTAGTGTCTCCTGTATACCGGTCTCCAGCAGGTAGTGTCCTGTAGAGGCAGCAGTATACAGTGCAGTGTGTGGTAGTGTCTCCTGTATACCGGTCTCCAGCAGGTAGTGTCCTGTAGAGGCAGCAGTATACAGTGCAGTGTGTGGTAGTGTCTCCTGTATACCGGTCTCCAGCAGGTAGTGTCCTGTAGAGGCAGCAGTATACAGTGTAGTGTGTGGTAGTGTCTCCTGTATACCGGTCTCCAGCAGGTAGTGTCCTGTAGAGGCAGCAGTATACAGTGCAGTGTGTGGTAGTGTCTCCTGTATACCGGTCTCCAGCAGGTAGTGTCCTGTAGAGGCAGCAGTATACAGTGTAGTGTGTGGTAGTGTCTCCTGTATACCGGTCTCCAGCAGGTAGTGTCCTGTAGAGGCAGCAGTATACAGTGTAGTGTGTGGTAGTGTCTCCTGTATACCGGTCTCCAGCAGGTAGTGTCCTGTAGAGGTAGCAGTATACAGTGCAGTGTGTGGTAGTGTCTCCTGTATACCGGTCTCCAGCAGGTAGTGTCCTGTAGAGGCAGCAGTATACAGTGCAGTGTGTGGTAGTGTCTCCTGTATACCGGTCTCCAGCAGGTAGTGTCCTGTAGAGGCAGCAGTATACAGTGCAGTGTGTGGTAGTGTCTCCTGTATACCGGTCTCCAGCAGGTAGTGTTCTGTAGAGGCAGCAGTATACAGTGTAGTGTGTGGTAGTGTCTCCTGTATACCGGTCTCCAGCAGGTAGTGTTCTGTAGAGGTAGCAGTATACAGTGCAGTGTGTAGTGTCTCCTGTATACCGGTCTCCAGCAGGTAGTGTCCTGTAGAGGCAGCAGTATACAGTGCAGTGTGTGGTAGTGTCTCCTGTATACCGGTCTCCAGCAGGTAGTGTCCTGTAGAGGCAGCAGTATACAGTGCAGTGTGTGGTAGTGTCTCCTGTATACCGGTCTCCAGCAGGTAGTGTCCTGTAGAGGTAGCAGTATACAGTGTAGTGTGTGGTAGTGTCTCCTGTATACCGGTCTCCAGCAGGTAGTGTCCTGTAGAGGTAGCAGTATACAGTGCAGTGTGTGGTAGTGTCTCCTGTATACCGGTCTCCAGCAGGTAGTGTCCTGTAGAGGCAGCAGTATACAGTGCAGTGTGTGGTAGTGTCTCCTGTATACCGGTCTCCAGCAGGTAGTGTCCTGTAGAGGCAGCAGTATACAGTGCAGTGTGTGGTAGTGTCCTGTATACCGGTCTCCAGCAGGTAGTGTCCTGTAGAGGTAGCAGTATACAGTGTAGTGTGTGGTAGTGTCTCCTGTATACCGGTCTCCAGCAGGTAGTGTCCTGTAGAGGCAGCAGTATACAGTGTAGTGTGTGGTAGTGTCCTGTATACCGGTCTCCAGCAGGTAGTGTCCTGTAGAGGTAGCAGTATACAGTGCAGTGTGTGGTAGTGTCTCCTGTATACCGGTCTCCAGCAGGTAGTGTCCTGTAGAGGTAGCAGTATACAGTGCAGTGTGTGGTAGTGTCTCCTGTATACCGGTCTCCAGCAGGTAGTGTCCTGTAGAGGCAGCAGTATACAGTGCAGGGTGTGGTAGTGTCTCCTGTATACCGGTCTCCAGCAGGTAGTGTCCTGTAGAGGCAGCAGTATACAGTGCAGTGTGTGGTAGTGTCTCCTGTATACCGGTCTCCAGCAGGTAGTGTCCTGTAGAGGCAGCAGTATACAGTGCAGTGTGTGGTAGTGTCTCCTGTATACCGGTCTCCAGCAGGTAGTGTCCTGTAGAGGCAGCAGTATACAGTGCAGTGTGTGGTAGTGTCTCCTGTATACCGGTCTCCAGCAGGTAGTGTCCTGTAGAGGTAGCAGTATACAGTGTAGTGTGTGGTAGTGTCTCCTGTATACCGGTCTCCAGCAGGTAGTGTCCTGTAGAGGTAGCAGTATACAGTGTAGTGTGTGGTAGTGTCTCCTGTATACCGGTCTCCAGCAGGTAGTGTCCTGTAGAGGTAGCAGTATACAGTGTAGTGTGTGGTAGTGTCTCCTGTATACCGGTCTCCAGCAGGTAGTGTCCTGTAGAGGCAGCAGTATACAGTGCAGTGTGTGGTAGTGTCTCCTGTATACCGGTCTCCAGCAGGTAGTGTCCTGTAGAGGCAGCAGTATACAGTGTAGTGTGTGGTAGTGTCTCCTGTATACCGGTCTCCAGCAGGTAGTGTCCTGTAGAGGTAGCAGTATACAGCGTAGTGTGTGGTAGTCTCCTGTATACCGGTCTCCAGCAGGTAGTGTCCTGTAGAGGCAGCAGTATACAGTGCAGTGTGTGGTAGTGTCCTGTATACCGGTCTCCAGCAGGTAGTGTCCTGTAGAGGCAGCAGTATACAGTGCAGTGTGTGGTAGTGTCTCCTGTATACCGGTCTCCAGCAGGTAGTGTCCTGTAGAGGCAGCAGTATACAGTGCAGTGTGTGGTAGTGTCTCCTGTACACCGGTCTCCAGCAGGTAGTGTCCTGTAGAGGTAGCAGTATACAGTGTAGTGTGTGGTAGTGTCCTGTATACCGGTCTCCAGCAGGTAGTGTCCTGTAGAGGTAGCAGTATACAGTGCAGTGTGTGGTAGTGTCTCCTGTATACCGGTCTCCAGCAGGTAGTGTCCTGTAGAGGCAGCAGTATACAGTGCAGTGTGTGGTAGTGTCTCCTGTATACCGGTCTCCAGCAGGTAGTGTCCTGTAGAGGTAGCAGTATACAGTGTAGTGTGTGGTAGTGTCTCCTGTATACCGGTCTCCAGCAGGTAGTGTCCTGTAGAGGCAGCAGTATACAGTGTAGTGTGTGGTAGTGTCTCCTGTATACCGGTCTCCAGCAGGTAGTGTCCTGTAGAGGTAGCAGTATACAGTGTAGTGTGTGGTAGTGTCTCCTGTATACCGGTCTCCAGCAGGTAGTGTCCTGTAGAGGTAGCAGTATACAGTGCAGTGTGTGGTAGTGTCTCCTGTATACCGGTCTCCAGCAGGTAGTGTCCTGTAGAGGTAGCAGTATACAGTGCAGTGTGTGGTAGTGTCTCCTGTATACCGGTCTCCAGCAGGTAGTGTCCTGTAGAGGTAGCAGTATACAGTGTAGTGTGTGGTAGTGTCTCCTGTATACCGGTCTCCAGCAGGTAGTGTCCTGTAGAGGCAGCAGTATACAGTGCAGTGTGTGGTAGTGTCTCCTGTATACCGGTCTCCAGCAGGTAGTGTCCTGTAGAGGTAGCAGTATACAGTGCAGTGTGTGGTAGTGTCTCCTGTATACCGGTCTCCAGCAGGTAGTGTCCTGTAGAGGTAGCAGTATACAGTGTAGTGTGTGGTAGTGTCTCCTGTATACCGGTCTCCAGCAGGGAGTGTCCTGTAGAGGCAGCAGTATACAGTGTAGTGTGTGGTAGTGTCTCCTGTATACCGGTCTCCAGCAGGTAGTGTCCTGTAGAGGTAGCAGTATACAGTGTAGTGTGTGGTAGTGTCTCCTGTATACCGGTCTCCAGCAGGTAGTGTCCTGTAGAGGCAGCAGTATACAGTGCAGTGTGTGGTAGTGTCTCCTGTATACCGGTCTCCAGCAGGTAGTGTCCTGTAGAGGCAGCAGTATACAGTGCAGTGTGTGGTAGTGTCTCCTGTATACCGGTCTCCAGCAGGTAGTGTCCTGTAGAGGTAGCAGTATACAGTGCAGTGTGTGGTAGTGTCTCCTGTATACCGGTCTCCAGCAGGTAGTGTCCTGTAGAGGCAGCAGTATACAGTGTAGTGTGTGGTAGTGTCTCCTGTATACCGGTCTCCAGCAGGTAGTGTCCTGTAGAGGTAGCAGTATACAGTGCAGTGTGTGGTAGTGTCTCCTGTATACCGGTCTCCAGCAGGTAGTGTCCTGTAGAGGTAGCAGTATACAGTGCAGTGTGTGGTAGTGTCTCCTGTATACCGGTCTCCAGCAGGTAGTGTCCTGTAGAGGTAGCAGTATACAGTGCAGTGTGTGGTAGTGTCTCCTGTATACCGGTCTCCAGCAGGTAGTGTCCTGTAGAGGTAGCAGTATACAGTGCAGTGTATGGTAGTGTCTCCTGTATACCGGTCTCCAGCAGGTAGTGTCCTGTAGAGGTAGCAGTATACAGTGCAGTGTGTGGTAGTGTCTCCTGTATACCGGTCTCCAGCAGGTAGTGTCCTGTAGAGGTAGCAGTATACAGTGCAGTGTGTGGTAGTGTCTCCTGTATACCGGTCTCCAGCAGGTAGTGTCCTGTAGAGGTAGCAGTATACAGTGTAGTGTGTGGTAGTGTCTCCTGTATACCGGTCTCCAGCAGGTAGTGTCCTGTAGAGGCAGCAGTATACAGTGCAGTGTGTGGTAGTGTCTCCTGTATACCGGTCTCCAGCAGGTAGTGTCCTGTAGAGGTAGCAGTATACAGTGTAGTGTGTGGTAGTGTCTCCTGTATACCGGTCTCCAGCAGGTAGTGTCCTGTAGAGGTAGCAGTATACAGTGCAGTGTGTGGTAGTGTCTCCTGTATACCGGTCTCCAGCAGGTAGTGTCCTGTAGAGGCAGCAGTATACAGCGTAGTGTGTGGTAGTGTCTCCTGTATACCGGTCTCCAGCAGGTAGTGTCCTGTAGAGGCAGCAGTATACAGTGCAGTGTGTGGTAGTGTCTCCTGTATACCGGTCTCCAGCAGGTAGTGTCCTGTAGAGGTAGCAGTATACAGTGCAGTGTGTGGTAGTGTCTCCTGTATACCGGTCTCCAGCAGGTAGTGTCCTGTAGAGGCAGCAGTATACAGTGTAGTGTGTGGTAGTGTCTCCTGTATACCGGTCTCCAGCAGGTAATGTCCTGTAGAGGCAGCAGTATACAGTGCAGTGTGTGGTAGTGTCTCCTGTATACCGGTCTCCAGCAGGTAGTGTCCTGTAGAGGCAGCAGTATACAGTGCAGTGTGTGGTAGTCTCTCCTGTATACCGGTCTCCAGCAGGTAGTGTCCTGTAGAGGCAGCAGTATACAGTGTAGTGTGTGGTAGTGTCTCCTGTATACCGGTCTCCAGCAGGTAGTGTCCTGTAGAGGCAGCAGTATACAGTGCAGTGTGTGGTAGTCTCTCCTGTATACCGGTCTCCAGCAGGTAGTGTCCTGTAGAGGCAGCAGTATACAGTGCAGTGTGTGGTAGTGTCCTGTATACCGGTCTCCAGCAGGTAGTGTCCTGTAGAGGCAGCAGTATACAGTGCAGTGTGTGGTAGTGTCTCCTGTATACCGGTCTCCAGCAGGTAGTGTCCTGTAGAGGCAGCAGTATACAGTGCAGTGTGTGGTAGTGTCTCCTGTATACCGGTCTCCAGCAGGTAGTGTCCTGTAGAGGCAGCAGTATACAGTGTAGTGTGTGGTAGTGTCTCCTGTATACCGGTCTCCAGCAGGTAGTGTCCTGTAGAGGCAGCAGTATACAGTGTAGTGTGTGGTAGTGTCTCCTGTATACCGGTCTCCAGCAGGTAGTGTCCTGTAGAGGTAGCAGTATACAGTGCAGTGTGTGGTAGTGTCTCCTGTATACCGGTCTCCAGCAGGTAGTGTCCTGTAGAGGCAGCAGTATACAGTGCAGTGTGTGGTAGTCTCTCCTGTATACCGGTCTCCAGCAGGTTGTGTCCTGTAGAGGTAGCAGTATACAGTGTAGTGTGTGGTAGTGTCTCCTGTATACCGGTCTCCAGCAGGTAGTGTCCTGTAGAGGTAGCAGTATACAGTGCAGTGTGTGGTAGTGTCTCCTGTATACCGGTCTCCAGCAGGTAGTGTCCTGTAGAGGCAGCAGTATACAGTGCAGTGTGTGGTAGTGTCTCCTGTATACCGGTCTCCAGCAGGTAGTGTCCTGTAGAGGTAGCAGTATACAGTGCAGTGTGTGGTAGTGTCTCCTGTATACCGGTCTCCAGCAGGTAGTGTCCTGTAGAGGCAGCAGTATACAGTGCAGTGTGTGGTAGTCTCTCCTGTATACCGGTCTCCAGCAGGTTGTGTCCTGTAGAGGTAGCAGTATACAGTGTAGTGTGTGGTAGTGTCTCCTGTATACCGGTCTCCAGCAGGTAGTGTCCTGTAGAGGTAGCAGTATACAGTGCAGTGTGTGGTAGTGTCTCCTGTATACCGGTCTCCAGCAGGTAGTGTCCTGTAGAGGCAGCAGTATACAGTGCAGTGTGTGGTAGTCTCTCCTGTATACCGGTCTCCAGCAGGTTGTGTCCTGTAGAGGTAGCAGTATACAGTGCAGTGTGTGGTAGTGTCTCCTGTATACCGGTCTCCAGCAGGTAGTGTCCTGTAGAGGCAGCAGTATACAGTGCAGTGTGTGGTAGTGTCTCCTGTATACCGGTCTCCAGCAGGTAGTGTCCTGTAGAGGCAGCAGTATACAGTGTAGTGTGTGGTAGTGTCTCCTGTATACCGGTCTCCAGCAGGTAGTGTCCTGTAGAGGCAGCAGTATACAGTGCAGTGTGTGGTAGTCTCTCCTGTATACCGGTCTCCAGCAGGTAGTGTCCTGTAGAGGCAGCAGTATACAGTGCAGTGTGCGGTAGTGTCTCCTGTATACCGGTCTCCAGCAGGTAGTGTCCTGTAGAGGTAGCAGTATACAGTGCAGTGTGTGGTAGTCTCCTGTATACCGGTCTCCAGCAGGTAATGTCCTGTAGAGGCAGCAGTATACAGTGTAGTGTGTGGTAGTGTCTCCTGTATACCGGTCTCCAGCAGGTAGTGTCCTGTAGAGGCAGCAGTATACAGTGTAGTGTGGTAGTGTCCTGTAGAGGCAGCAGTATACAGTGCAGTGTGTGGTAGTGTCTCCTGTATACCGGTCTCCAGCAGGTAGTGTCCTGTAGAGGTAGCAGTATACAGTGCAGTGTGTGGTAGTGTCTCCTGTATACCGGTCTCCAGCAGGTAGTGTCCTGTAGAGGTAGCAGTATACAGTGCAGTGTGTGGTAGTGTCTCCTGTATACCGGTCTCCAGCAGGTAGTGTCCTGTAGAGGCAGCAGTATACAGTGCAGTGTGTGGTAGTCTCTCCTGTATACCGGTCTCCAGCAGGTAGTGTCCTGTAGAGGCAGCAGTATACAGTGTAGTGTGTGGTAGTGTCTCCTGTATACCGGTCTCCAGCAGGTAGTGTCCTGTAGAGGCAGCAGTATACAGTGCAGTGTGTGGTAGTGTCCTGTATACCGGTCTCCAGCAGGTAGTGTCCTGTAGAGGTAGCAGTATACAGTGTAGTGTGTGGTAGTGTCTCCTGTATACCGGTCTCCAGCAGGTAGTGTCCTGTAGAGGCAGCAGTATACAGTGCAGTGTGTGGTAGTGTCCTGTATACCGGTCTCCAGCAGGTAGTGTCCTGTAGAGGTAGCAGTATACAGTGTAGTGTGTGGTAGTGTCTCCTGTATACCGGTCTCCAGCAGGTAGTGTCCTGTAGAGGTAGCAGTATACAGTGCAGTGTGTGGTAGTGTCTCCTGTATACCGGTCTCCAGCAGGTAGTGTCCTGTAGAGGTAGCAGTATACAGTGCAGTGTGTGGTAGTGTCCTGTATACCGGTCTCCAGCAGGTAGTGTCCTGTAGAGGTAGCAGTATACAGTGCAGTGTGTGGTAGTGTCTCCTGTATACCGGTCTCCAGCAGGTAGTGTCCTGTAGAGGCAGCAGTATACAGTGTAGTGTGTGGTAGTGTCTCCTGTATACCGGTCTCCAGCAGGTAGTGTCCTGTAGAGGCAGCAGTATACAGTGTAGTGTGTGGTAGTGTCTCCTGTATACCGGTCTCCAGCAGGTAGTGTCCTGTAGAGGCAGCAGTATACAGTGCAGTGTGTGGTAGTGTCTCCTGTATACCGGTCTCCAGCAGGTAGTGTCCTGTAGAGGCAGCAGTATACAGTGCAGTGTGTGGTAGTGTCTCCTGTATACCGGTCTCCAGCAGGTAGTGTCCTGTAGAGGTAGCAGTATACAGTGCAGTGTGTGGTAGTGTCTCCTGTATACCGGTCTCCAGCAGGTAGTGTCCTGTAGAGGCAGCAGTATACAGTGCAGTGTGTGGTAGTGTCTCCTGTATACCGGTCTCCAGCATGTAGTGTCCTGTAGAGGCAGCAGTATACAGTGTAGTGTGTGGTAGTGTCTCCTGTATACCGGTCTCCAGCAGGTAGTGTCCTGTAGAGGCAGCAGTATACAGTGCAGTGTGTGGTAGTGTCTCCTGTATACCGGTCTCCAGCAGGTAGTGTCCTGTAGAGGTAGCAGTATACAGTGCAGTGTGTGGTAGTGTCTCCTGTATACCGGTCTCCAGCAGGTAGTGTCCTGTAGAGGTAGCAGTATACAGTGCAGTGTGTGGTAGTGTCTCCTGTATACCGGTCTCCAGCAGGTAGTGTCCTGTAGAGGTAGCAGTATACAGTGTAGTGTGTGGTAGTGTCTCCTGTATACCGGTCTCCAGCAGGTAGTGTCCTGTAGAGGTAGCAGTATACAGTGCAGTGTGTGGTAGTGTCTCCTGTATACCGGTCTCCAGCAGGTAGTGTCCTGTAGAGGCAGCAGTATACAGTGCAGTGTGTGGTAGTGTCTCCTGTATACCGGTCTCCAGCAGGTAGTGTCCTGTAGAGGCAGCAGTATACAGTGTAGTGTGTGGTAGTGTCTCCTGTATACCGGTCTCCAGCAGGTAGTGTCCTGTAGAGGTAGCAGTATACAGTGCAGTGTGTGGTAGTGTCTCCTGTATACCGGTCTCCAGCAGGTACTGTCCTGTAGAGGCAGCAGTATACAGTGTAGTGTGTGGTAGTGTCTTCTGTATACCGGTCTCCAGCAGGTAGTGTCCTGTAGAGGTAGCAGTATACAGTGCAGTGTGTGGTAGTGTCTCCTGTATACCGGTCTCCAGCAGGTAGTGTCCTGTGGAGGTAGCAGTATACAGTGCAGTGTGTGGTAGTGTCTCCTGTATACCGGTCTCCAGCAGGTAGTGTCCTGTAGAGGTAGCAGTATACAGTGCAGTGTGTGGTAGTGTCTCCTGTATACCGGTCTCCAGCAGGTAGTGTCCTGTAGAGGTAGCAGTATACAGTGTAGTGTGTGGTAGTGTCTCCTGTATACCGGTCTCCAGCAGGTAGTGTCCTGTAGAGGTAGCAGTATACAGTGTAGTGTGTGGTAGTGTCCTGTATACCGGTCTCCAGCAGGTAGTGTCCTGTAGAGGCAGCAGTATACAGTGCAGTGTGTGGTAGTGTCTCCTGTATACCGGTCTCCAGCAGGTAGTGTCCTGTAGAGGTAGCAGTATACAGTGCAGTGTGTGGTAGTGTCTCCTGTATACCGGTCTCCAGCAGGTAGTGTCCTGTAGAGGTAGCAGTATACAGTGTAGTGTGTGGTAGTGTCCTGTATACCGGTCTCCAGCAGGTAGTGTCCTGTAGAGGTAGCAGTATACAGTGCAGTGTGTGGTAGTGTCTCCTGTATACCGGTCTCCAGCAGGTAGTGTCCTGTAGAGGCAGCAGTATACAGTGCAGTGTGTGGTAGTGTCTCCTGTATACAGGTCTCCAGCAGGTAGTGTCCTGTAGAGGTAGCAGTATACAGTGTAGTGTGTGGTAGTGTCCTGTATACCGGTCTCCAGCAGGTAGTGTCCTGTAGAGGCAGCAGTATACAGTGCAGTGTGTGGTAGTGTCTCCTGTATACCGGTCTCCAGCAGGTAGTGTCCTGTAGAGGTAGCAGTATACAGTGCAGTGTGCGGTAGTGTCTCCTGTATACCGGTCTCCAGCAGGTAGTGTCCTGTAGATGCAGCAGTATACAGTGCAGTGTGTGGTAGTGTCTCCTGTATACCGGTCTCCAGCAGGTAGTGTCCTGTAGAGGCAGCAGTATACAGTGCAGTGTGTGGTAGTGTCCTGTATACCGGTCTCCAGCAGGTAGTGTCCTGTAGAGGTAGCAGTATACAGTGCAGTGTGTGGTAGTGTCTCCTGTATACCGGTCTCCAGCAGGTAGTGTCCTGTAGAGGCAGCAGTATACAGTGCAGTGTGTGGTAGTGTCTCCTGTATACCGGTCTCCAGCAGGTAGTGTCCTGTAGAGGCAGCAGTATACAGTGTAGTGTGTGGTAGTGTCTCCTGTATACCGGTCTCCAGCAGGTAGTGTCCTGTAGAGGCAGCAGTATACAGTGTAGTGTGTGGTAGTGTCCTGTATACCGGTCTCCAGCAGGTAGTGTCCTGTAGATGTAGCAGTATACAGTGTAGTGTGTGGTAGTGTCCTGTAGAGGTAGCAGTATACAGTGTAGTGTGTGGTAGTGTCTCCTGTATACCGGTCTCCAGCAGGTAGTGTCCTGTAGAGGCAGCAGTATACAGTGTAGTGTGTGGTAGTGTCTCCTGTATACCGGTCTCCAGCAGGTAGTGTCCTGTAGAGGCAGCAGTATACAGTGCAGTGTGTGGTAGTGTCTCCTGTATACCGGTCTCCAGCAGGTAGTGTCCTGTAGAGGCAGCAGTATACAGTGTAGTGTGTGGTAGTGTCCTGTATACCGGTCTCCAGCAGGTAGTGTCCTGTAGATGTAGCAGTATACAGTGTAGTGTGTGGTAGTGTCCTGTAGAGGCAGCAGTATACAGTGCAGTGTGTGGTAGTGTCTCCTGTATACCGGTCTCCAGCAGGTAGTGTCCTGTAGAGGCAGCAGTATACAGTGTAGTGTGTGGTAGTGTCTCCTGTATACCGGTCTCCAGCAGGTAGTGTCCTGTAGAGGCAGCAGTATACAGTACAGTGTGTGGTAGTGTCTCCTGTATACCGGTCTCCAGCAGGTAGTGTCCTGTAGAGGCAGCAGTATACAGTGTAGTGTGTGGTAGTGTCTCCTGTATACCGGTCTCCAGCAGGTAGTGTCCTGTAGAGGCAGCAGTATACAGTGTAGTGTGTGGTAGTGTCCTGTATACCGGTCTCCAGCAGGTAGTGTCCTGTAGATGTAGCAGTATACAGTGCAGTGTGTGGTAGTGTCTCCTGTATACCGGTCTCCAGCAGGTAGTGTCCTGTAGAGGTAGCAGTATACAGTGCAGTGTGTGGTAGTGTCTCCTGTATACCGGTCTCCAGCAGGTAGTGTCCTGTAGAGGTAGCAGTATACAGTGCAGTGTGTGGTAGTGTCTCCTGTATACCGGTCTCCAGCAGGTAGTGTCCTGTAGAGGCAGCAGTATACAGTGCAGTGTGTGGTAGTGTCTCCTGTATACCGGTCTCCAGCAGGTAGTGTCCTGTAGAGGCAGCAGTATACAGTGTAGTGTGTGGTAGTGTCTCCTGTATACCGGTCTCCAGCAGGTAGTGTCCTGTAGAGGCAGCAGTATACAGTGTAGTGTGTGGTAGTGTCTCCTGTATACCGGTCTCCAGCAGGTAGTGTCCTGTAGAGGCAGCAGTATACAGTGCAGTGTGTGGTAGTGTCTCCTGTATACCGGTCTCCAGCAGGTAGTGTCCTGTAGAGGCAGCAGTATACAGTGTAGTGTGTGGTAGTGTCTCCTGTATACCGGTCTCCAGCAGGTAGTGTCCTGTAGAGGTAGCAGTATACAGTGTAGTGTGTGGTAGTGTCTCCTGTATACCGGTCTCCAGCAGGTAGTGTCCTGTAGAGGCAGCAGTATACAGTGCAGTGTGTGGTAGTGTCTCCTGTATACCGGTCTCCAGCAGGTAGTGTCCTGTAGAGGCAGCAGTATACATTGCAGGGTGTGGTAGTGTCTCCTGTATACCGGTCTCCAGCAGGTAGTGTCCTGTAGAGGTAGCAGTATACAGTGCAGTGTGTGGTAGTGTCTCCTGTATACCGGTCTCCAGCAGGTAGTGTCCTGTAGAGGCAGCAGTATACAGTGTAGTGTGTGGTAGTGTCTCCTGTATACCGGTCTCCAGCAGGTAGTGTCCTGTAGAGGCAGCAGTATACAGTGCAGTGTGTGGTAGTGTCTCCTGTATACCGGTCTCCAGCAGGTAGTGTCCTGTAGAGGTAGCAGTATACAGTGTAGTGTGTGGTAGTCTCCTGTATACCGGTCTCCAGCAGGTAGTGTCCTGTAGAGGCAGCAGTATACAGTGTAGTGTGTGGTAGTGTCTCCTGTATACCGGTCTCCAGCAGGTAGTGTCCTGTAGAGGTAGCAGTATACAGTGCAGTGTGTGGTAGTGTCTCCTGTATACCGGTCTCCAGCAGGTAGTGTTCTGTAGAGGCAGCAGTATACAGTGCAGTGTGTGGTAGTGTCTCCTGTATACCGGTCTCCAGCAGGTAGTGTCCTGTAGAGGCAGCAGTATACAGTGCAGTGTGTGGTAGTGTCTCCTGTATACCGGTCTCCAGCAGGTAGTGTCCTGTAGAGGTAGCAGTATACAGTGCAGTGTGTGGTAGTGTCTCCTGTATACCGGTCTCCAGCAGGTAGTGTCCTGTAGAGGTAGCAGTATACAGTGCAGTGTGTGGTAGTGTCTCCTGTATACCGGTCTCCAGCAGGTAGTGTCCTGTAGAGGTAGCAGTATACAGTGCAGTGTGTGGTAGTGTCTCCTGTATACCGGTCTCCAGCAGGTAGTGTCCTGTAGAGGCAGCAGTATACAGTGCAGTGTGTGGTAGTGTCTCCTGTATACCGGTCTCCAGCAGGTAGTGTCCTGTAGAGGTAGCAGTATACAGTGCAGTGTGTGGTAGTGTCCTGTAGAGGCAGCAGTATACAGTGTAGTGTGTGGTAGTGTCTCCTGTATACCGGTCTCCAGCAGGTAGTGTCCTGTAGAGGTAGCAGTATACAGTGCAGTGTGTGGTAGTGTCGCCTGTATACCGGTCTCCAGCAGGTAGTGTCCTGTAGAGGTAGCAGTATACAGTGTAGTGTGTGGTAGTGTCTCCTGTATACCGGTCTCCAGCAGGTAGTGTCCTGTAGAGGCAGCAGTATACAGTGTAGTGTGTGGTAGTGTCTCCTGTATACCGGTCTCCAGCAGGTAGTGTCCTGTAGAGGTAGCAGTATACAGTGCAGTGTGTGGTAGTGTCTCCTGTATACCGGTCTCCAGCAGGTAGTGTCCTGTAGAGGTAGCAGTATACAGTGTAGTGTGTGGTAGTGTCCTGTATACCGGTCTCCAGCAGGTAGTGTCCTGTAGAGGCAGCAGTATACAGTGTAGTGTGTGGTAGTGTCTCCTGTATACCGGTCTCCAGCAGGTAGTGTCCTGTAGAGGCAGCAGTATACAGTGCAGTGTGTGGTAGTGTCTCCTGTATACCGGTCTCCAGCAGGTAGTGTCCTGTAGAGGTAGCAGTATACAGTGTAGTGTGTGGTAGTGTCTCCTGTATACCGGTCTCCAGCAGGTAGTGTCCTGTAGAGGCAGCAGTATACAGTGTAGTGTGTGGTAGTGTCTCCTGTATACCGGTCTCCAGCAGGTAGTGTCCTGTAGAGGTAGCAGTATACAGTGTAGTGTGTGGTAGTGTCTCCTGTATACCGGTCTCCAGCAGGTAGTGTCCTGTAGAGGCAGCAGTATACAGTGCAGTGTGTGGTAGTGTCTCCTGTATACCGGTCTCCAGCAGGTAGTGTCCTGTAGAGGTAGCAGTATACAGTGTAGTGTGTGGTAGTGTCTCCTGTATACCGGTCTCCAGCAGGTAGTGTCCTGTAGAGGCAGCAGTATACAGTGCAGTGTGTGGTAGTGTCTCCTGTATACCGGTCTCCAGCAGGTAGTGTCCTGTAGAGGCAGCAGTATACAGTGTAGTGTGTGGTAGTGTCTCCTGTATACCGGTCTCCAGCAGGTAGTGTCCTGTAGAGGCAGCAGTATACAGTGTAGTGTGTGGTAGTGTCTCCTGTATACCGGTCTCCAGCAGGTAGTGTCCTGTAGAGGCAGCAGTATACAGTGCAGTGTGTGGTAGTGTCTCCTGTATACCGGTCTCCAGCAGGTAGTGTCCTGTAGAGGCAGCAGTATACAGTGCAGTGTGTGGTAGTGTCTCCTGTATACCGGTCTCCAGCAGGTAGTGTCCTGTAGAGGTAGCAGTATACAGTGCAGTGTGTGGTAGTGTCTCCTGTATACCGGTCTCCAGCAGGTAGTGTCCTGTAGAGGTAGCAGTATACAGTGTAGTGTGTGGTAGTGTCTCCTGTATACCGGTCTCCAGCAGGTAGTGTCCTGTAGAGGTAGCAGTATACAGTGCAGTGTGTGGTAGTGTCTCCTGTATACCGGTCTCCAGCAGGTAGTGTCCTGTAGAGGTAGCAGTATACAGTGTAGTGTGTGGTAGTGTCTCCTGTATACCGGTCTCCAGCAGGTAGTGTCCTGTAGAGGCAGCAGTATACAGTGCAGTGTGTGGTAGTGTCTCCTGTATACCGGTCTCCAGCAGGTAGTGTCCTGTAGAGGTAGCAGTATACAGTGTAGTGTGTGGTAGTCTCTCCTGTATACCGGTCTCCAGCAGGTAGTGTCCTGTAGAGGCAGCAGTATACAGTGTAGTGTGTGGTAGTGTCTCCTGTATACCGGTCTCCAGCAGGTAGTGTCCTGTAGAGGCAGCAGTATACAGTGTAGTGTGTGGTAGTGTCTCCTGTATACCGGTCTCCAGCAGGTAGTGTCCTGTAGAGGTAGCAGTATACAGTGCAGTGTGTGGTAGTGTCCCTGTATACCGGTCTCCAGCAGGTAGTGTCCTGTAGAGGTAGCAGTATACAGTGCAGTGTGTGGTAGTGTCTCCTGTATACCGGTCTCCAGCAGGTAGTGTTCTGTAGAGGTAGCAGTATACAGTGCAGTGTGTGGTAGTGTCTCCTGTATACCGGTCTCCAGCAGGTAGTGTCCTGTAGAGGTAGCAGTATACAGTGTAGTGTGTGGTAGTGTCTCCTGTATACCGGTCTCCAGCAGGTAGTGTCCTGTAGAGGCAGCAGTATACAGTGCAGTGTGTGGTAGTCTCTCCTGTATACCGGTCTCCAGCAGGTAGTGTCCTGTAGAGGCAGCAGTATAAAGTGTAGTGTGTGGTAGTGTCTCCTGTATACCGGTCTCCAGCAGGTAGTGTCCTGTAGAGGCAGCAGTATACAGTGCAGTGTGTGGTAGTGTCTCCTGTATACCGGTCTCCAGCAGGTAGTGTCCTGTAGAGGCAGCAGTATACAGTGTAGTGTGTGGTAGTGTCTCCTGTATACCGGTCTCCAGCAGGTAGTGTCCTGTAGAGGTAGCAGTATACAGTGCAGTGTGTGGTAGTGTCTCCTGTATACCGGTCTCCAGCAGGTAGTGTCCTGTAGAGGTAGCAGTATACAGTGCAGTGTGTGGTAGTGTCTCCTGTATACCGGTCTCCAGCAGGTAGTGTCCTGTAGATGTAGCAGTATACAGTGCAGTGTGTGGTAGTGTCTCCTGTATACCGGTCTCCAGCAGGTAGTGTCCTGTAGAGGCAGCAGTATACAGTGCAGTGTGTGGTAGTGTCCCTGTATACCGGTCTCCAGCAGGTAGTGTTCTGTAGAGGTAGCAGTATACAGTGCAGTGTGTGGTAGTGTCTCCTGTATACCGGTCTCCAGCAGGTAGTGTCCTGTAGAGGCAGCAGTATACAGTGTAGTGTGTGGTAGTGTCCTGTAGAGGTAGCAGTATACAGTGTAGTGTGTGGTAGTGTCCTGTAGAGGTAGCAGTATACAGTGCAGTGTGTGGTAGTGTCTCCTGTATACCGGTCTCCAGCAGGTAGTGTCCTGTAGAGGTAGCAGTATACAGTGCAGTGTGTGGTAGTGTCTCCTGTATACAGGTCTCCAGCAGGTAGTGTCCTGTAGAGGCAGCAGTATACAGTGTAGTGTGTGGTAGTGTCTCCTGTATACCGGTCTCCAGCAGGTAGTGTCCTGTAGAGGCAGCAGTATACAGTACAGTGTGTGGTAGTGTCTCCTGTATACCGGTCTCCAGCAGGTAGTGTCCTGTAGAGGTAGCAGTATACAGTGTAGTGTGTGGTAGTGTCTCCTGTATACCGGTCTCCAGCAGGTAGTGTCCTGTAGAGGCAGCAGTATACAGTGTAGTGTGTGGTAGTGTCTCCTGTATACCGGTCTCCAGCAGGTAGTGTCCTGTAGAGGTAGCAGTATACAGTGTAGTGTGTGGTAGTGTCCTGTATACCGGTCTCCAGCAGGTAGTGTCCTGTAGAGGCAGCAGTATACAGTGTAGTGTGTGGTAGTGTCTCCTGTATACCGGTCTCCAGCAGGTAGTGTCCTGTAGAGGTAGCAGTATACAGTGCAGTGTGTGGTAGTGTCTCCTGTATACCGGTCTCCAGCAGGTAGTGTCCTGTAGAGGTAGCAGTATACAGTGTAGTGTGTGGTAGTGTCTCCTGTATACCGGTCTCCAGCAGGTAGTGTCCTGTAGAGGTAGCAGTATACAGTGTAGTGTGTGGTAGTGTCTCCTGTATACCGGTCTCCAGCAGGTAGTGTCCTGTAGAGGCAGCAGTATACAGTGCAGTGTGTGGTAGTGTCCTGTATACCGGTCTCCAGCAGGTAGTGTCCTGTAGAGGCAGCAGTATACAGTGTAGTGTGTGGTAGTGTCTCCTGTATACCGGTCTCCAGCAGGTAGTGTCCTGTAGAGGCAGCAGTATACAGTGCAGTGTGTGGTAGTGTCTCCTGTATACCGGTCTCCAGCAGGTAGTGTCCTGTAGAGGTAGCAGTATACAGTGTAGTGTGTGGTAGTGTCTCCTGTATACCGGTCTCCAGCAGGTAGTGTCCTGTAGAGGCAGCAGTATACAGTGCAGTGTGTGGTAGTGTCCTGTATACCGGTCTCCAGCAGGTAGTGTCCTGTAGAGGCAGCAATATACAGTGCAGTGTGTGGTAGTGTCTCCTGTATACCGGTCTCCAGCAGGTAGTGTCCTGTAGAGGCAGCAGTATACAGTGCAGTGTGTGGTAGTGTCTCCTGTATACCGGTCTCCAGCAGGTAGTGTCCTGTAGAGGTAGCAGTATACAGTGTAGTGTGTGGTAGTGTCTCCTGTATACCGGTCTCCAGCAGGTAGTGTCCTGTAGAGGCAGCAGTATACAGTGCAGTGTGTGGTAGTGTCCTGTATACCGGTCTCCAGCAGGTAGTGTCCTGTAGAGGCAGCAATATACAGTGCAGTGTGTGGTAGTGTCTCCTGTATACCGGTCTCCAGCAGGTAGTGTCCTGTAGAGGTAGCAGTATACAGTGCAGTGTGTGGTAGTGTCCTGTATACCGGTCTCCAGCAGGTAGTGTCCTGTAGAGGCAGCAGTATACAGTACAGTGTGTGGTAGTGTCCTGTAGAGGCAGCAGTATACAGTGCAGTGTGTGGTAGTGTCTCCTGTATACCGGTCTCCAGCAGGTAGTGTCCTGTAGAGGTAGCAGTATACAGTG
Organism: Rhinoderma darwinii; assembly: GCF_050947455.1. Taxonomy (NCBI): domain Eukaryota; kingdom Metazoa; phylum Chordata; class Amphibia; order Anura; family Rhinodermatidae; genus Rhinoderma; species Rhinoderma darwinii. Next base: position 100,707,932 of record NC_134697.1, on the reverse strand, counting down.
TAGTGTGTGGTAGTGTCTCCTGTATACCGGTCTCCAGCAGGTAGTGTCCTGTAGAGGCAGCAGTATACAGTGCAGTGTGTGGTAGTGTCTCCTGTATACCGGTCTCCAGCAGGTAGTGTCCTGTAGAGGTAGCAGTATACAGTGTAGTGTGGTGTAGTGTCTCCTGTATACCGGTCTCCAGCAGGTAGTGTCCTGTAGAGGCAGCAGTATACAGTGTAGTGTGTGGTAGTGTCTCCTGTATACCGGTCTCCAGCAGGTAGTGTCCTGTAGAGGTAGCAGTATACAGTGTAGTGTGTGGTAGTGTCTCCTGTATACCGGTCTCCAGCAGGTAGTGTCCTGTAGAGGCAGCAGTATACAGTGTAGTGTGTGGTAGTGTCTCCTGTATACCGGTCTCCAGCAGGTAGTGTCCTGTAGAGGCAGCAGTATACAGTGTAGTGTGTGGTAGTGTCTCCTGTATACCGGTCTCCAGCAGGTAGTGTCCTGTAGAGGCAGCAGTATACAGTGTAGTGTGTGGTAGTGTCTCCTGTATACCGGTCTCCAGCAGGTAGTGTCCTGTAGAGGTAGCAGTATACAGTGTAGTGTGTGGTAGTGTCTCCTGTATACCGGTCTCCAGCAGGTAGTGTCCTGTAGAGGCAGCAGTATACAGTGCAGTGTGTGGTAGTGTCTCCTGTATACCGGTCTCCAGCAGGTAGTGTCCTGTAGAGGCAGCAGTATAGTGTGTGGTAGTGTCTCCTGTATACCGGTCTCCAGCAGGTAGTGTCCTGTAGAGGTAGCAGTATACAGTGTAGTGTGTGTAGTGTCTCCTGTATACCGGTCTCCAGCAGGTAGTGTCCTGTAGAGGCAGCAGTATACAGTGTAGTGTGTGGTAGTGTCTCCTGTATACCGGTCTCCAGCAGGTAGTGTCCTGTAGAGGTAGCAGTATACAGTGTAGTGTGTGGTAGTGTCTCCTGTATACCGGTCTCCAGCAGGTAGTGTCCTGTAGAGGCAGCAGTATACAGTGTAGTGTGTGGTAGTGTCTCCTGTATACCGGTCTCCAGCAGGTAGTGTCCTGTAGAGGCAGCAGTATACAGTGCAGTGTGTGGTAGTCTCTCCTGTATACCGGTCTCCAGCAGGTAGTGTCCTGTAGAGGCAGCAGTATACAGTGCAGTGTGTGGTAGTCTCTCCTGTATACCGGTCTCCAGCAGGTAATGTCCTGTAGAGGCAGCAGTATACAGTGCAGTGTGTGGTAGTCTCTCCTGTATACCGGTCTCCAGCAGGTAGTGTCCTGTAGAGGCAGCAGTATACAGTGTAGTGTGTGGTAGTCTCCTGTATACCGGTCTCCAGCAGGTAGTGTCCTGTAGAGGCAGCAGTATACAGTGCAGTGTGTGGTAGTGTCTCCTGTATACCGGTCTCCAGCAGGTAGTGTCCTGTAGAGGCAGCAGTATACAGTGTAGTGTGTGGTAGTGTCTCCTGTATACCGGTCTCCAGCAGGTAGTGTCCTGTAGAGGCAGCAGTATACAGTGCAGTGTGTGGTAGTCTCTCCTGTATACCGGTCTCCAGCAGGTAGTGTCCTGTAGAGGTAGCAGTATACAGTGCAGTGTGTGGTAGTGTCCTGTAGAGGTAGCAGTATACAGTGTAGTGTGTGGTAGTGTCTCATGTATACCGGTCTCCAGCAGGTAGTGTCCTGTAGAGGCAGCAGTATACAGTGCAGTGTGTGGTAGTCTCTCCTGTATACCGGTCTCCAGCAGGTAGTGTCCTGTAGAGGTAGCAGTATACAGTGCAGTGTGTGGTAGTGTCTCCTGTATACCGGTCTCCAGCAGGTAGTGTCCTGTAGAGGTAGCAGTATACAGTGCAGTGTGTGGTAGTGTCTCCTGTATACCGGTCTCCAGCAGGTAGTGTCCTGTAGAGGCAGCAGTATACAGTGTAGTGTGTGGTAGTGTCTCCTGTATACCGGTCTCCAGCAGGTAGTGTCCTGTAGAGGCAGCAGTATACAGTGCAGTGTGTGGTAGTCTCTCCTGTATACCGGTCTCCAGCAGGTAGTGTCCTGTAGAGGCAGCAGTATACAGTGCAGTGTGTGGTAGTGTCTCCTGTATACCGGTCTCCAGCAGGTAGTGTCCTGTAGAGGTAGCAGTATACAGTGCAGTGTGTGGTAGTGTCTCCTGTATACCGGTCTCCAGCAGGTAGTGTCCTGTAGAGGTAGCAGTATACAGTGTAGTGTGTGGTAGTGTCTCCTGTATACCGGTCTCCAGCAGGTAGTGTCCTGTAGAGGCAGCAGTATACAGTGTAGTGTGTGGTAGTGTCCTGTATACCGGTCTCCAGCAGGTAGTGTCCTGTGGAGGCAGCAGTATACAGTGTAGTGTGTGGTAGTGTCTCCTGTATACCGGTCTCCAGCAGGTAGTGTCCTGTAGAGGCAGCAGTATACAGTGTAGTGTGTGGTAGTGTCTCCTGTATACCGGTCTCCAGCAGGTAGTGTCCTGTAGAGGCAGCAGTATACAGTGCAGTGTGTGGTAGTCTCCTGTATACCGGTCTCCAGCAGGTAGTGTCCTGTAGAGGCAGCAGTATACAGTGCAGTGTGTGGTAGTGTCCTGTATACCGGTCTCCAGCAGGTAGTGTCCTGTAGAGGTAGCAGTATACAGTGCAGTGTGTGGTAGTGTCTCCTGTATACCGGTCTCCAGCAGGTAGTGTCCTGTAGAGGCAGCAGTATACAGTGCAGTGTGTGGTAGTGTCTCCTGTATACCGGTCTCCAGCAGGTAGTGTCCTGTAGAGGTAGCAGTGTAGTGTGTGGTAGTGTCTCCTGTATACCGGTCTCCAGCAGGTAGTGTCCTGTAGAGGCAGCAGTATACAGTGCAGTGTGTGGTAGTGTCTCCTGTATACCGGTCTCCAGCAGGTAGTGTCCTGTAGAGGCAGCAGTATACAGTGCAGTGTGTGGTAGTGTCTCCTGTATACCGGTCTCCAGCAGGTAGTGTCCTGTAGAGGTAGCAGTATACAGTGCAGTGTGTGGTAGTGTCTCCTGTATACCGGTCTCCAGCAGGTAGTGTCCTGTAGAGGCAGCAGTATACAGTGTAGTGTGTGGTAGTGTCTCCTGTATACCGGTCTCCAGCAGGTAGTGTCCTGTAGAGGTAGCAGTATACAGTGTAGTGTGTGGTAGTGTCTCCTGTATACCGGTCTCCAGCAGGTAGTGTCCTGTAGAGGTAGCAGTATACAGTGCAGTGTGTGGTAGTGTCTCCTGTATACCGGTCTCCAGCAGGTAGTGTCCTGTAGAGGTAGCAGTATACAGTGCAGTGTGTGGTAGTGTCTCCTGTATACCGGTCTCCAGCAGGTAGTGTCCTGTAGAGGTAGCAGTATACAGTGCAGTGTGTGGTAGTGTCCTGTATACCGGTCTCCAGCAGGTAGTGTCCTGTAGAGGCAGCAGTATACAGTGTAGTGTGTGGTAGTGTCTCCTGTATACCGGTCTCCAGCAGGTAGTGTCCTGTAGAGGTAGCAGTATACAGTGTAGTGTGTGGTAGTGTCTCCTGTATACCGGTCTCCAGCAGGTAGTGTCCTGTAGAGGCAGCAGTATACAGTGTAGTGTGTGGTAGTGTCCTGTATACCGGTCTCCAGCAGGTAGTGTCCTGTAGAGGTAGCAGTATACAGTGTAGTGTGTGGTAGTGTCTCCTGTATACCGGTCTCCAGCAGGTAGTGTCCTGTAGAGGTAGCAGTATACAGTGTAGTGTGTGGTAGTGTCTCCTGTATACCGGTCTCCAGCAGGTAGTGTCCTGTAGAGGCAGCAGTATACAGTGTAGTGTGTGGTAGTGTCTCCTGTATACCGGTCTCCAGCAGGTAGTGTCCTGTAGAGGTAGCAGTATACAGTGTAGTGTGTGGTAGTGTCTCCTGTATACCGGTCTCCAGCAGGTAGTGTCCTGTAGAGGCAGCAGTATACAGTGCAGTGTGTGGTAGTGTCTCCTGTATACCGGTCTCCAGCAGGTAGTGTCCTGTAGAGGCAGCAGTATACAGTGCAGTGTGTGGTAGTGTCTCCTGTATACCGGTCTCCAGCAGGTAGTGTCCTGTAGAGGTAGCAGTATACAGTGTAGTGTGTGGTAGTGTCCTGTATACCGGTCTCCAGCAGGTAGTGTCCTGTAGAGGTAGCAGTATACAGTGTAGTGTGTGGTAGTCTCTCCTGTATACCGGTCTCCAGCAGGTAGTGTCCTGTAGAGGCAGCAGTATACAGTGTAGTGTGTGGTAGTGTCTCCTGTATACCGGTCTCCAGCAGGTAGTGTCCTGTAGAGGCAGCAGTATACAGTGCAGTGTGTGGTAGTGTCTCCTGTATACCGGTCTCCAGCAGGTAGTGTCCTGTAGAGGCAGCAGTATACAGTGCAGTGTGTGGTAGTGTCTCCTGTATACCGGTCTCCAGCAGGTAGTGTCCTGTAGAGGCAGCAGTATACAGTGTAGTGTGTGGTAGTGTCTCCTGTATACCGGTCTCCAGCAGGTAGTGTCCTGTAGAGGTAGCAGTATACAGTGCAGTGTGTGGTAGTGTCTCCTGTATACCGGTCTCCAGCAGGTAGTGTCCTGTAGAGGCAGCAGTATACAGTGCAGTGTGTGGTAGTGTCTCCTGTATACCGGTCTCCAGCAGGTAGTGTCCTGTAGAGGTAGCAGTATACAGTGCAGTGTGTGGTAGTGTCCTGTATACCGGTCTCCAGCAGGTAGTGTTCTGTAGAGGTAGCAGTATACAGTGCAGTGTGTGGTAGTGTCTCCTGTATACCGGTCTCCAGCAGGTAGTGTCCTGTAGAGGCAGCAGTATACAGTGCAGTGTGTGGTAGTGTCTCCTGTATACAGGTCTCCAGCAGGTAGTGTCCTGTAGAGGCAGCAGTATACAGTGTAGTGTGTGGTAGTGTCTCCTGTATACCGGTCTCCAGCAGGTAGTGTCCTGTAGAGGCAGCAGTATACAGTGTAGTGTGTGGTAGTGTCCTGTATACCGGTCTCCAGCAGGTAGTGTCCTGTAGAGGTAGCAGTATACAGTGTAGTGTGTGGTAGTGTCTCCTGTATACCGGTCTCCAGCAGGTAGTGTCCTGTAGAGGCAGCAGTATACAGTGCAGTGTGTGGTAGTGTCTCCTGTATACAGGTCTCCAGCAGGTAGTGTCCTGTAGAGGCAGCAGTATACAGTGTAGTGTGTGGTAGTGTCTCCTGTATACCGGTCTCCAGCAGGTAGTGTCCTGTAGAGGCAGCAGTATACAGTGTAGTGTGTGGTAGTGTCCTGTATACCGGTCTCCAGCAGGTAGTGTCCTGTAGAGGTAGCAGTATACAGTGCAGTGTGTGGTAGTGTCCTGTATACCGGTCTCCAGCAGGTTGTGTCCTGTAGAGGTAGCAGTATACAGTGTAGTGTGTGGTAGTGTCTCCTGTATACCGGTCTCCAGCAGGTAGTGTCCTGTAGAGGTAGCAGTATACAGTGCAGTGTGTGGTAGTGTCTCCTGTATACCGGTCTCCAGCAGGTAGTGTCCTGTAGAGGTAGCAGTATACAGTGTAGTGTGTGGTAGTGTCCTGTATACCGGTCTCCAGCAGGTAGTGTCCTGTAGAGGCAGCAGTATACAGTGTAGTGTGTGGTAGTGTCTCCTGTATACCGGTCTCCAGCAGGTAGTGTCCTGTAGAGGCAGCAGTATACAGTGCAGTGTGTGGTAGTGTCTCCTGTATACCGGTCTCCAGCAGGTAGTGTCCTGTAGAGGCAGCAGTATACAGTGCAGTGTGTGGTAGTGTCTCCTGTATACCGGTCTCCAGCAGGTAGTGTCCTGTAGAGGTAGCAGTATACAGTGCAGTGTGTGGTAGTGTCTCCTGTATACCGGTCTCCAGCAGGTAGTGTCCTGTAGAGGCAGCAGTATACAGTGTAGTGTGTGGTAGTGTCCTGTAGAGGCAGCAGTATACAGTGCAGTGTGTGGTAGTGTCTCCTGTATACCGGTCTCCAGCAGGTAGTGTCCTGTAGAGGTAGCAGTATACAGTGCAGTGTGTGGTAGTGTCCTGTATACCGGTCTCCAGCAGGTAGTGTCCTGTAGAGGCAGCAGTATACAGTGCAGTGTGTGGTAGTGTCTCCTGTATACCGGTCTCCAGCAGGTAGTGTTCTGTAGAGGCAGCAGTATACAGTGCAGTGTGTGGTAGTGTCTCCTGTATACCGGTCTCCAGCAGGTAGTGTCCTGTAGAGGTAGCAGTATACAGTGTAGTGTGTGGTAGTGTCTCCTGTATACCGGTCTCCAGCAGGTAGTGTCCTGTAGAGGTAGCAGTATACAGTGCAGTGTGTGGTAGTGTCTCCTGTATACCGGTCTCCAGCAGGTAGTGTCCTGTAGAGGTAGCAGTATACAGTGTAGTGTGTGGTAGTGTCCTGTATACCGGTCTCCAGCAGGTAGTGTCCTGTAGAGGTAGCAGTATACAGTGCAGTGTGTGGTAGTGTCCTGTATACCGGTCTCCAGCAGGTAGTGTCCTGTAGAGGCAGCAGTATACAGTACAGTGTGTGGTAGTGTCTCCTGTATACCGGTCTCCAGCAGGTAGTGTCCTGTAGAGGTAGCAGTATACAGTGCAGTGTGTGGTAGTGTCTCCTGTATACCGGTCTCCAGCAGGTAGTGTCCTGTAGAGGTAGCAGTATACAGTGCAGTGTGTGGTAGTGTCTCCTGTATACCGGTCTCCAGCAGGTAGTGTCCTGTAGAGGTAGCAGTATACAGTGTAGTGTGTGGTAGTGTCTCCTGTATACCGGTCTCCAGCAGGTAGTGTCCTGTAGAGGTAGCAGTATACAGTGCAGTGTGTGGTAGTGTCTCCTGTATACCGGTCTCCAGCAGGTAGTGTCCTGTAGAGGCAGCAGTATACAGTGTAGTGTGTGGTAGTGTCCTGTATACCGGTCTCCAGCAGGTAGTGTCCTGTAGAGGTAGCAGTATACAGTGCAGTGTGTGGTAGTGTCTCCTGTATACCGGTCTCCAGCAGGTAGTGTCCTGTAGAGGCAGCAGTATACAGTGTAGTGTGTGGTAGTGTCTCCTGTATACCGGTCTCCAGCAGGTAGTGTCCTGTAGAGGTAGCAGTATACAGTGTAGTGTGTGGTAGTCTCCTGTATACCGGTCTCCAGCAGGTAGTGTCCTGTAGAGGTAGCAGTATACAGTGCAGTGTGTGGTAGTGTCTCCTGTATACCGGTCTCCAGCAGGTAGTGTCCTGTAGAGGTAGCAGTATACAGTGTAGTGTGTGGTAGTGTCTCCTGTATACCGGTCTCCAGCAGGTAGTGTCCTGTAGAGGCAGCAGTATACAGTGTAGTGTGTGGTAGTGTCTCCTGTATACCGGTCTCCAGCAGGTAGTGTCCTGTAGAGGCATCAGTATACAGTGTAGTGTGTGGTAGTGTCTCCTGTATACCGGTCTCCAGCAGGTAGTGTCCTGTAGAGGTAGCAGTATACAGTGCAGTGTGTGGTAGTGTCTCCTGTATACCGGTCTCCAGCAGGTAGTGTCCTGTAGAGGTAGCAGTATACAGTGCAGTGTGTGGTAGTGTCTCCTGTATACCGGTCTCAGCAGGTAGTGTCCTGTAGAGGCAGCAGTATAGTGTGTGGTAGTGTCTCCTGTATACCGGTCTCCAGCAGGTAGTGTCCTGTAGAGGTAGCAGTATACAGTGCAGTGTGTGGTAGTGTCTCCTGTATACCGGTCTCCAGCAGGTAGTGTCCTGTAGAGGCAGCAGTATACAGTGTAGTGTGTGGTAGTGTCTCCTGTATACCGGTCTCCAGCAGGTAGTGTCCTGTAGAGGTAGCAGTATACAGTGCAGTGTGTGGTAGTGTCTCCTGTATACCGGTCTCCAGCAGGTAGTGTCCTGTAGAGGCAGCAGTATACAGTGCAGTGTGTGGTAGTGTCTCCTGTATACCGGTCTCCAGCAGGTAGTGTCCTGTAGAGGCAGCAGTATACAGTGTAGTGTGTGGTAGTGTCTCCTGTATACCGGTCTCCAGCAGGTAGTGTCCTGTAGAGGCAGCAGTATACAGTGCAGTGTGTGGTAGTGTCTCCTGTATACCGGTCTCCAGCAGGTAGTGTCCTGTAGAGGTAGCAGTATACAGTGTAGTGTGTGGTAGTGTCTCCTGTATACCGGTCTCCAGCAGGTAGTGTCCTGTGGAGGCAGCAGTATACAGTGTAGTGTGTGGTAGTGTCTCCTGTATACCGGTCTCCAGCAGGTAGTGTCCTGTAGAGGCAGCAGTATACAGTGTAGTGTGTGGTAGTGTCTCCTGTATACCGGTCTCCACAGGTAGTGTCCTGTAGAGGCAGCAGTATACAGTGCAGTGTGTGGTAGTCTCCTGTATACCGGTCTCCAGCAGGTAGTGTCCTGTAGAGGCAGCAGTATACAGTGCAGTGTGTGGTAGTGTCCTGTATACCGGTCTCCAGCAGGTAGTGTCCTGTAGAGGTAGCAGTATACAGTGCAGTGTGTGGTAGTGTCTCCTGTATACCGGTCTCCAGCAGGTAGTGTCCTGTAGAGGCAGCAGTATACAGTGCAGTGTGTGGTAGTGTCCTGTATACCGGTCTCCAGCAGGTAGTGTCCTGTAGAGGTAGCAGTATACAGTGCAGTGTGTGGTAGTGTCTCCTGTATACCGGTCTCCAGCAGGTAGTGTCCTGTAGAGGTAGCAGTATACAGTGCAGTGTGTGGTAGTGTCTCCTGTATACCGGTCTCCAGCAGGTAGTGTCCTGTAGAGGTAGCAGTATACAGTGCAGTGTGTGGTAGTGTCTCCTGTATACCGGTCTCCAGCAGGTAGTGTCCTGTAGAGGCAGCAGTATACAGTGCAGTGTGTGGTAGTGTCTCCTGTATACCGGTCTCCAGCAGGTAGTGTCCTGTAGAGGTAGCAGTATACAGTGTAGTGTGTGGTAGTGTCTCCTGTATACCGGTCTCCAGCAGGTAGTGTCCTGTAGAGGTAGCAGTATACAGATGCAGTGTGTGGTAGTGTCTCCTGTATACCGGTCTCCAGCAGGTAGTGTCCTGTAGAGGTAGCAGTATACAGTGCAGTGTGTGGTAGTGTCTCCTGTATACCGGTCTCCAGCAGGTAGTGTCCTGTAGAGGTAGCAGTATACAGTGTAGTGTGTGGTAGTGTCTCCTGTATACCGGTCTCCAGCAGGTAGTGTCCTGTAGAGGCAGCAGTATACAGTGCAGTGTGTGTAGTGTCTCCTGTATACCGGTCTCCAGCAGGTAGTGTCCTGTAGAGGCAGCAGTATACAGTATAGTGTGTGGTAGTGTCTCCTGTATACCGGTCTCCAGCAGGTAGTGTCCTGTAGAGGTAGCAGTATACATTGTAGTGTGTGGTAGTGTCTCCTGTATACCGGTCTCCAGCAGGTAGTGTCCTGTAGAGGTAGCAGTATACAGTGCAGTGTGTGGCTAGTGTCTCCTGTATACCGGTCTCCAGCAGGTAGTGTCCTGTAGAGGCAGCAGTATACAGTGCAGTGTGTGGTAGTGTCTGTATACCGGTCTCCAGCAGGTAGTGTCCTGTAGAGGCAGCAGTATACAGTGTAGTGTATGGTAGTGTCTCCTGTATACCGGTCTCCAGCAGGTAGTGTCCTGTAGAGGTAGCAGTATACAGTGCAGTGTGTGGTAGTGTCCTGTATACCGGTCTCCAGCAGGTAGTGTCCTGTAGAGGCAGCAGTATACAGTGCAGTGTGTGGTAGTGTCTCCTGTATACCGGTCTCCAGCAGGTAGTGTCCTGTAGAGGCAGCAGTATACAGTGTAGTGTGTGGTAGTGTCTCCTGTATACCGGTCTCCAGCAGGTAGTGTCCCTGTAGAGGCAGCAGTATACAGTGTAGTGTGTGGTAGTGTCTCCTGTATACCGGTCTCCAGCAGGTAGTGTCCTGTAGAGGTAGCAGTATACAGTGCAGTGTGTGGTAGTGTCTCCTGTATACCGGTCTCCAGCAGGTAGTGTCCTGTAGAGGCAGCAGTATACAGTGCAGTGTGTGTTAGTGTCTCCTGAATACCGGTCTCCAGCAGGTAGTGTCCTGTAGAGGTAGCAGTATACAGTGTAGTGTGTGGTAGTGTCCTGTAGAGGCAGCAGTATACAGTGTAGTGTGTGGTAGTGTCTCCTGTATACCGGTCTCCAGCAGGTAGTGTCCTGTAGAGGCAGCAGTATACAGTGTAGTGTGTGGTAGTGTCTCCTGTATACCGGTCTCCAGCAGGTAGTGTCCTGTAGAGGTAGCAGTATACAGTGCAGTGTGTGGTAGTGTCTCCTGTATACCGGTCTCCAGCAGGTAGTGTCTGTAGAGGTAGCAGTATACAGTGTAGTGTGTGGTAGTGTCTCCTGTATACCGGTCTCCAGCAGGTAGTGTCCTGTAGAGGGTAGCAGTATACAGTGTAGTGTGTGGTAGTGTCTCCTGTATACCGGTCTCCAGCAGGTAGTGTCCTGTAGAGGCAGCAGTATACAGTGCAGTGTCTGGTAGTGTCTCCTGTATACCGGTCTCCAGCAGGTAGTGTCCTGTAGAGGTAGCAGTATACAGTGCAGTGTGTGGTAGTGTCTCCTGTATACCGGTCTCCAGCAGGTAGTGTCCTGTAGAGGTAGCAGTATACAGTGCAGTGTGTGGTAGTGTCTCCTGTATACCGGTCTCCAGCAGGTAGTGTCCTGTAGAGGTAGCAGTATACAGTGCAGTGTGTGGTAGTGTCTCCTGTATACCGGTCTCCAGCAGGTAGTGTCTCTGTAGAGGTAGCAGTATACAGTGTAGTGTGTGGTAGTGTCTCCTGTATACCGGTCTCCAGCAGGTAGTGTCCTGTAGAGGTAGCAGTATACAGTGCAGTGTGTGGTAGTGTCTCCTGTATACCGGTCTCCAGCAGGTAGTGTCCTGTAGAGGCAGCAGTATACAGTGTAGTGTGTGGTAGTGTCTCCTGTATACCGGTCTCCAGCAGGTAGTGTCCTGTAGAGGCAGCAGTATACAGTGCAGTGTGTGGTAGTGTCTCCTGTATACCGGTCTCCAGCAGGTAGTGTCCTGTAGAGGTAGCAGTATACAGTGTAGTGTGTGGTAGTGTCTCCTGTATACCGGTCTCCAGCAGGTAGTGTCCTGTAGAGGCAGCAGTATACAGTGCAGTGTCTGGTAGTGTCTCCTGTATACCGGTCTCCAGCAGGTAGTGTCCTGTAGAGGTAGCAGTATACAGTGCAGTGTGTGGTAGTGTCTCCTGTATACCGGTCTCCAGCAGGTAGTGTCCTGTAGAGGTAGCAGTATACAGTGCAGTGTGTGGTAGTGTCTCCTGTATACCGGTCTCCAGCAGGTAGTGTCCTGTAGAGGTAGCAGTATACAGTGTAGTGTGTGGTAGTGTCTCCTGTATACCGGTCTCCAGCAGGTAGTGTCCTGTAGAGGTAGCAGTATACAGTGCAGTGTGTGGTAGTGTCTCCTGTATACCGGTCTCCAGCAGGTAGTGTCCTGTAGAGGTAGCAGTATACAGTGCAGTGTGTGGTAGTGTCTCCTGTATACCGGTCTCCAGCAGGTAGTGTCCTGTAGAGGTAGCAGTATACAGTGTAGTGTGTGGTAGTGTCTCCTGTATACCGGTCTCCAGCAGGTAGTGTCCTGTAGAGGTAGCAGTATACAGTGCAGTGTATGGTAGTGTCTCCTGTATACCGGTCTCCAGCAGGTAGTGTCCTGTAGAGGCAGCAGTATACAGTGCAGTGTGTGGTAGTGTCTCCTGTATACCGGTCTCCAGCAGGTAGTGTCCTGTAGAGGCAGCAGTATACAGTGCAGTGTGTGGTAGTGTCCTGTATACCGGTCTCCAGCAGGTAGTGTCCTGTAGAGGCAGCAGTATACAGTGCAGTGTGTGGTAGTGTCCTGTATACCGGTCTCCAGCAGGTAGTGTCCTGTAGAGGCAGCAGTATACAGTGCAGTGTGTGGTAGTGTCTCCTGTATACCGGTCTCCAGCAGGTAGTGTCCTGTAGAGGTAGCAGTATACAGTGTAGTGTGTGGTAGTGTCTCCTGTATACCGGTCTCCAGCAGGTAGTGTCCTGTAGAGGCAGCAGTATACAGTGCAGTGTGTGGTAGTGTCTCCTGTATACCGGTCTCCAGCAGGTAGTGTCCTGTAGAGGCAGCAGTATACAGTGCAGTGTGTGGTAGTGTCTCCTGTATACCGGTCTCCAGCAGGTAGTGTCCTGTAGAGGCAGCAGTATACAGTGCAGTGTGTGGTAGTGTCTCCTGTATACCGGTCTCCAGCAGGTAGTGTCCTGTAGAGGTAGCAGTATACAGTGTAGTGTGTGGTAGTGTCTCCTGTATACCGGTCTCCAGCGGGTAGTGTCCTGTAGAGGCAGCAGTATACAGTGCAGTGTGTGGTAGTGTCTCCTGTATACCGGTCTCCAGCGGGTAGTGTCCTGTAGAGGCAGCAGTATACAGTGTAGTGTGTGGTAGTGTCTCCTGTATACCGGTCTCCAGCAGGTAGTGTCCTGTAGAGGCAGCAGTATACAGTGCAGTGTGTGGTAGTGTCCTGTATACCGGTCTCCAGCAGGTAGTGTCCTGTAGAGGTAGCAGTATACAGTGCAGTGTGTGGTAGTGTCTCCTGTATACCGGTCTCCAGCAGGTAGTGTCCTGTAGAGGCAGCAGTATACAGTGCAGTGTGTGGTAGTGTCTCCTGTATACCGGTCTCCAGCAGGTAGTGTCCTGTAGAGGTAGCAGTATACAGTGTAGTGTGTGGTAGTGTCTCCTGTATACCGGTCTCCAGCAGGTAGTGTCCTGTAGAGGTAGCAGTATACAGTGTAGTGTGTGGTAGTGTCTCCTGTATACCGGTCTCCAGCAGGTAGTGTCCTGTAGAGGTAGCAGTATACAGTGCAGTGTGTGGTAGTGTCTCCTGTATACCGGTCTCCAGCAGGTAGTGTCCTGTAGAGGCAGCAGTATACAGTGTAGTGTGTGGTAGTGTCTCCTGTATACCGGTCTCCAGCAGGTAGTGTCCTGTAGAGGTAGCAGTATACAGTGCAGTGTGTGGTAGTGTCTCCTGTATACCGGTCTCCAGCAGGTAGTGTCCTGTAGAGGCAGCAGTATACAGTGCAGTGTGTGGTAGTGTCTCCTGTATACCGGTCTCCAGCAGGTAGTGTCCTGTAGAGGTAGCAGTATACAGTGTAGTGTGTGGTAGTGTCTCCTGTATACCGGTCTCCAGCAGGTAGTGTCCTGTAGAGGCAGCAGTATACAGTGTAGTGTGTGGTAGTGTCTCCTGTATACCGGTCTCCAGCAGGTAGTGTCCTGTAGAGGCAGCAGTATACAGTGCAGTGTGTGGTAGTGTCTCCTGTATACCGGTCTCCAGCAGGTAGTGTCCTGTAGAGGTAGCAGTATACAGTGCAGTGTGTGGTAGTGTCTCCTGTATACCGGTCTCCAGCAGGTAGTGTCCTGTAGAGGCAGCAGTATACAGTGCAGTGTGTGGTAGTGTCTCCTGTATACCGGTCTCCAGCAGGTAGTGTCCTGTAGAGGTAGCAGTATACAGTGCAGTGTGTGGTAGTGTCTCCTGTATACCGGTCTCCAGCAGGTAGTGTCCTGTAGAGGCAGCAGTATACAGTGCAGTGTGTGGTAGTGTCTCCTGTATACCGGTCTCCAGCAGGTAGTGTCCTGTAGAGGCAGCAGTATACAGTGCAGTGTGTGGTAGTGTCTCCTGTATACCGGTCTCCAGCAGGTAGTGTCCTGTAGAGGTAGCAGTATACAGTGTAGTGTGTGGTAGTGTCTCCTGTATACTGGTCTCCAGCAGGTAGTGTCCTGTAGAGGCAGCAGTATACAGTGTAGTGTGTGGTAGTGTCTCCTGTATACCGGTCTCCAGCAGGTAGTGTCCTGTAGAGGTAGCAGTATACAGTGCAGTGTGTGGTAGTGTCTCCTGTATACCGGTCTCCAGCAGGTAGTGTCCTGTAGAGGTAGCAGTATACAGTGTAGTGTGTGGTAGTGTCTCCTGTATACCGGTCTCCAGCAGGTAGTGTCCTGTAGAGGTAGCAGTATACAGTGCAGTGTGTGGTAGTGTCTCCTGTATACCGGTCTCCAGCAGGTAGTGTCCTGTAGAGGTAGCAGTATACAGTGCAGTGTGTGGTAGTGTCTCCTGTATACCGGTCTCCAGCAGGTAGTGTCCTGTAGAGGTAGCAGTATACAGTGCAGTGTGTGGTAGTGTCTCCTGTATACCGGTCTCCAGCAGGTAGTGTCCTGTAGAGGTAGCAGTATACAGTGCAGTGTGTGGTAGTGTCTCCTGTATACCGGTCTCCAGCAGGTAGTGTCCTGTAGAGGTAGCAGTATACAGTGCAGTGTGTGGTAGTGTCTCCTGTATACCGGTCTCCAGCAGGTAGTGTCCTGTAGAGGTAGCAGTATACAGTGCAGTGTGTGGTAGTGTCTCCTGTATACCGGTCTCCAGCAGGTAGTGTCCTGTAGAGGTAGCAGTATACAGTGCAGTGTGTGGTAGTGTCTCCTGTATACCGGTCTCCAGCAGGTAGTGTCCTGTAGAGGTAGCAGTATACAGTGCAGTGTGTGGTAGTGTCTCCTGTATACCGGTCTCCAGCAGGTAGTGTCCTGTAGAGGCAGCAGTATACAGTGTAGTGTGTGGTAGTGTCTCCTGTATACCGGTCTCCAGCAGGTAGTGTCCTGTAGAGGTAGCAGTATACAGTGTAGTGTGTGGTAGTGTCTCTTGTATACCGGTCTCCAGCAGGTAGTGTCCTGTAGAGGTAGCAGTATACAGTGTAGTGTGTGGTAGTGTCTCCTGTATACCGGTCTCCAGCAGGTAGTGTCCTGTAGAGGTAGCAGTATACAGTGCAGTGTGTGGTAGTGTCTCTTGTATACCGGTCTCCAGCAGGTAGTGTCCTGTAGAGGTAGCAGTATACAGTGTAGTGTGTGGTAGTGTCTCCTGTATACCGGTCTCCAGCAGGTAGTGTCCTGTAGAGGTAGCAGTATACAGTGCAGTGTGTGGTAGTGTCTCCTGTATACCGGTCTCCAGCAGGTAGTGTCCTGTAGAGGTAGCAGTATACAGTGCAGTGTGTGGTAGTGTCTCCTGTATACCGGTCTCCAGCAGGTAGTGTCCTGTAGAGGTAGCAGTATACAGTGCAGTGTGTGGTAGTGTCTCCTGTATACCGGTCTCCAGCAGGTAGTGTCCTGTAGAGGTAGCAGTATACAGTGTAGTGTGTGGTAGTGTCTCCTGTATACCGGTCTCCAGCAGGTAGTGTCCTGTAGAGGCAGCAGTATACAGTGTAGTGTGTGGTAGTGTCTCCTGTATACCGGTCTCCAGCAGGTAGTGTCCTGTAGAGGTAGCAGTATACAGTGCAGTGTGTGGTAGTGTCTCCTGTATACCGGTCTCCAGCAGGTAGTGTCCTGTAGAGGCAGCAGTATACAGTGCAGTGTCTGGTAGTGTCTCCTGTATACCGGTCTCCAGCAGGTAGTGTCCTGTAGAGGCAGCAGTATACAGTGCAGTGTGTGGTAGTGTCTCCTGTATACCGGTCTCCAGCAGGTAGTGTCCTGTAGAGGTAGCAGTATACAGTGCAGTGTGTGGTAGTGTCTCCTGTATACCGGTCTCCAGCAGGTAGTGTCCTGTAGAGGTAGCAGTATACAGTGTAGTGTGTGGTAGTGTCTCCTGTATACAGGTCTCCAGCAGGTAGTGTCCTGTAGAGGTAGCAGTATACAGTGTAGTGTGTGGTAGTGTCTCCTGTATACCGGTCTCCAGCAGGTAGTGTCCTGTAGAGGTAGCAGTATACAGTGCAGTGTGTGGTAGTCTCCTGTATACCGGTCTCCAGCAGGTAGTGTCCTGTAGAGGCAGCAGTATACAGTGCAGTGTGTGGTAGTGTCTCCTGTATACCGGTCTCCAGCAGGTAGTGTCCTGTAGAGGTAGCAGTATACAGTGCAGTGTGTGGTAGTGTCTCCTGTATACCGGTCTCCAGCAGGTAGTGTCCTGTAGAGGCAGCAGTATACAGTGCAGTGTGTGGTAGTGTCTCCTGTATACCGGTCTCCAGCAGGTAGTGTCCTGTAGAGGCAGCAGTATACAGTGCAGTGTGTGGTAGTGTCTCCTGTATACCGGTCTCCAGCAGGTAGTGTCCTGTAGAGGTAGCAGTATACAGTGTAGTGTGTGGTAGTGTCTCCTGTATACCGGTCTCCAGCAGGTAGTGTCCTGTAGAGGTAGCAGTATACAGTGCAGTGTGTGGTAGTGTCTCCTGTATACCGGTCTCCAGCAGGTAGTGTCCTGTAGAGGTAGCAGTATACAGTGTAGTGTGTGGTGGTGTGTCCTGTATACCGGTCTCCAGCAGGTAGTGTCCTGTAGAGGTAGCAGTATACAGTGCAGTGTGTGGTAGTGTCTCCTGTATACCGGTCTCCAGCAGGTAGTGTCCTGTAGAGGCAGCAGTATACAGTACAGTGTGTGGTAGTGTCTCCTGTATACCGGTCTCCAGCAGGTAGTGTCCTGTAGAGGCAGCAGTATACAGTGTAGTGTGTGGTAGTGTCTCCTGTATACCGGTCTCCAGCAGGTAGTGTCCTGTAGAGGTAGCAGTATACAGTGCAGTGTGTGGTAGTGTCTCCTGTATACCGGTCTCCAGCAGGTAGTGTCCTGTAGAGGCAGCAGTATACAGTGTAGTGTGTGGTAGTGTCTCCTGTATACCGGTCTCCAGCAGGTAGTGTCCTGTAGAGGAAGCAGTATACAGTGTAGTGTGTGGTAGTGTCTCCTGTATACCGGTCTCCAGCAGGTAGTGTCCTGTAGAGGTAGCAGTATACAGTGCAGTGTGTGGTAGTGTCTCCTGTATACCGGTCTCCAGCAGGTAGTGTCCTGTAGAGGCAGCAGTATACAGTGTAGTGTGTGGTAGTCTCCTGTATACCGGTCTCCAGCAGGTAGTGTCCTGTAGAGGCAGCAGTATACAGTGTAGTGTGTGGTAGTGTCTCCTGTATACCGGTCTCCAGCAGGTAGTGTCCTGTAGAGGCAGCAGTATACAGTGTAGTGTGTGGTAGTGTCTCCTGTATACCGGTCTCCAGCAGGTAGTGTCCTGTAGAGGTAGCAGTATACAGTGCAGTGTGTGGTAGTGTCTCCTGTATACCGGTCTCCAGCAGGTAGTGTCCTGTAGAGGCAGCAGTATACAGTGCAGTGTGTGGTAGTGTCTCCTGTATACCGGTCTCCAGCAGGTAGTGTCCTGTAGAGGCAGCAGTATACAGTGTAGTGTGTGGTAGTGTCTCCTGTATACCGGTCTCCAGCAGGTAGTGTCCTGTAGAGGTAGCAGTATACAGTGTAGTGTGTGGTAGTCTCCTGTATACCGGTCTCCAGCAGGTAGTGTCCTGTAGAGGCAGCAGTATACAGTGTAGTGTGTGGTAGTCTCTCCTGTATACCGGTCTCCAGCAGGTAGTGTCCTGTAGAGGTAGCAGTATACAGTGCAGTGTGTGGTAGTGTCTCCTGTATACCGGTCTCCAGCAGGGAGTGTCCTGTAGAGGCAGCAGTATACAGTGTAGTGTGTGGTAGTGTCTCCTGTATACCGGTCTCCAGCAGGTAGTGTCCTGTAGAGGCAGCAGTATACAGTGCAGTGTGTGGTAGTGTCTCCTGTATACCGGTCTCCAGCAGGTAGTGTCCTGTAGAGGTAGCAGTATACAGTGTAGTGTGTGGTAGTGTCTCCTGTATACCGGTCTCCAGCAGGTAGTGTCCTGTAGAGGCAGCAGTATACAGTGCAGTGTGTGGTAGTGTCTCCTGTATACCGGTCTCCAGCAGGTAGTGTCCTGTAGAGGCAGCAGTATACAGTGTAGTGTGTGGTAGTGTCTCCTGTATACCGGTCTCCAGCAGGTAGTGTCCTGTAGAGGCAGCAGTATACAGTGTAGTGTGTGGTAGTGTCTCCTGTATACCGGTCTCCAGCAGGTAGTGTCCTGTAGAGGTAGCAGTATACAGTGCAGTGTGTGGTAGTGTCCTGTATACCGGTCTCCAGCAGGTAGTGTCCTGTAGAGGCAGCAGTATACAGTGCAGTGTGTGGTAGTGTCCTGTAGAGGTAGCAGTATACAGTGCAGTGTGTGGTAGTGTCTCCTGTATACCGGTCTCCAGCAGGTAGTGTCCTGTAGAGGTAGCAGTATACAGTGTAGTGTGTGGTAGTGTCTCCTGTATACCGGTCTCCAGCAGGTAGTGTCCTGTAGAGGCAGCAGTATACAGTGCAGTGTGTGGTAGTGTCTCCTGTATACCGGTCTCCAGCAGGTAGTGTCCTGTAGAGGTAGCAGTATACAGTGCAGTGTGTGGTAGTGTCCTGTATACCGGTCTCCAGCAGGTAGTGTCCTGTAGAGGTAGCAGTATACAGTGCAGTGTGTGGTAGTGTCTCCTGTATACCGGTCTCCAGCAGGTAGTGTCCTGTAGAGGCAGCAGTATACAGTGTAGTGTGTGGTAGTGTCTCCTGTATACCGGTCTCCAGCAGGTAGTGTCCTGTAGAGGTAGCAGTATACAGTGTAGTGTGTGGTAGTGTCTCCTGTATACCGGTCTCCAGCAGGTAGTGTCCTGTAGAGGTAGCAGTATACAGTGCAGTGTGTGGTAGTGTCTCCTGTATACCGGTCTCCAGCAGGTAGTGTCCTGTAGAGGTAGCAGTATACAGTGTAGTGTGTGGTAGTCTCCTGTATACCGGTCTCCAGCAGGTAGTGTCCTGTAGAGGCAGCAGTATACAGTGTAGTGTGTGGTAGTGTCTCCTGTATACCGGTCTCCAGCAGGTAGTGTCCTGTAGAGGCAGCAGTATACAGTGTAGTGTGTGGTAGTGTCTCCTGTATACCGGTCTCCAGCAGGTAGTGTCCTGTAGAGGTAGCAGTATACAGTGTAGTGTGTGGTAGTGTCTCCTGTATACCGGTCTCCAGCAGGTAGTGTCCTGTAGAGGCAGCAGTATACAGTGCAGTGTGTGGTAGTGTCTCCTGTATACCGGTCTCCAGCAGGTAGTGTCCTGTAGAGGTAGCAGTATACAGTGTAGTGTGTGGTAGTGTCTCCTGTATACCGGTCTCCAGCAGGTAGTGTCCTGTAGAGGTAGCAGTATACAGTGCAGTGTGTGGTAGTGTCTCCTGTATACCGGTCTCCAGCAGGTAGTGTCCTGTAGAGGCAGCAGTATACAGTGTAGTGTGTGGTAGTGTCTCCTGTATACCGGTCTCCAGCAGGTAGTGTCCTGTAGAGGCAGCAGTATACAGTGCAGTGTGTGGTAGTGTCTCCTGTATACCGGTCTCCAGCAGGTAGTGTCCTGTAGAGGTAGCAGTATACAGTGTAGTGTGTGGTAGTGTCTCCTGTATACCGGTCTCCAGCAGGTAGTGTCCTGTAGAGGCAGCAGTATACAGTGTAGTGTGTGGTAGTGTCTCCTGTATACCGGTCTCCAGCAGGTAGTGTCCTGTAGAGGCAGCAGTATACAGTGCAGTGTGTGGTAGTGTCTCCTGTATACCGGTCTCCAGCAGGTAGTGTCCTGTAGAGGCAGCAGTATACAGTGCAGTGTGTGGTAGTGTCTCCTGTATACCGGTCTCCAGCAGGTAGTGTCCTGTAGAGGCAGCAGTATACAGTGTAGTGTGTGGTAGTGTCTCCTGTATACCGGTCTCCAGCAGGTAGTGTCCTGTAGAGGCAGCAGTATACAGTGTAGTGTGTGGTAGTGTCTCCTGTATACCGGTCTCCAGCAGGTAGTGTCCTGTAGAGGCAGCAGTGTAGTGTGTGGTAGTGTCTCCTGTATACCGGTCTCCAGCAGGTAGTGTCCTGTAGAGGCAGCAGTGTAGTGTGTGGTAGTGTCTCCTGTATACCGGTCTCCAGCAGGTAGTGTCCTGTAGAGGTAGCAGTATACAGTGTAGTGTGTGGTAGTGTCTCCTGTATACCGGTCTCCAGCAGGTAGTGTCCTGTAGAGGCAGCAGTATACAGTGTAGTGTGTGGTAGTGTCTCCTGTATACCGGTCTCCAGCAGGTAGTGTCCTGTAGAGGCAGCAGTATACAGTGCAGTGTGTGGTAGTGTCTCCTGTATACCGGTCTCCAGCAGGTAGTGTCCTGTAGAGGCAGCAGTATACAGTGCAGTGTGTGGTAGTGTCTCCTGTATACCGGTCTCCAGCAGGTAGTGTCCTGTAGAGGCAGCAGTATACAGTGTAGTGTGTGGTAGTGTCTCCTGTATACCGGTCTCCAGCAGGTAGTGTCCTGTAGAGGCAGCAGTATACAGTGTAGTGTGTGGTAGTGTCTCCTGTATACCGGTCTCCAGCAGGTAGTGTCCTGTAGAGGCAGCAGTGTAGTGTGTGGTAGTGTCTCCTGTATACCGGTCTCCAGCAGGTAGTGTCCTGTAGAGGCAGCAGTATAGTGTGTGGTAGTGTCTCCTGTATACCGGTCTCCAGCAGGTAGTGTCCTGTAGAGGCAGCAGTATACAGTGTAGTGTGTGGTAGTCTCTCCTGTATACCGGTCTCCAGCAGGTAGTGTCCTGTAGAGGCAGCAGTATAGTGTGTGGTAGTGTCTCCTGTATACCGGTCTCCAGCAGGTAGTGTCCTGTAGAGGCAGCAGTATACAGTGTAGTGTGTGGTAGTGTCTCCTGTATACCGGTCTCCAGCAGGTAGTGTCCTGTAGAGGCAGCAGTATACAGTGTAGTGTGTGGTAGTGTCTCCTGTATACCGGTCTCCAGCAGGTAGTGTCCTGTAGAGGCAGCAGTATACAGTGTAGTGTGTGGTAGTGTCTCCTGTATACCGGTCTCCAGCAGGTAGTGTCCTGTAGAGGTAGCAGTATACAGTGCAGTGTGTGGTAGTGTCTCCTGTATACCGGTCTCCAGCAGGTAGTGTCCTGTAGAGGTAGCAGTATACAGTGCAGTGTGTGGTAGTGTCTCCTGTATACCGGTCTCCAGCAGGTAGTGTCCTGTAGAGGTAGCAGTATACAGTGCAGTGTGTGGTAGTGTCTCCTGTATACCGGTCTCCAGCAGGTAGTGTCCTGTAGAGGTAGCAGTATACAGTGTAGTGTGTGGTAGTGTCTCCTGTATACCGGTCTCCAGCAGGTAGTGTCCTGTAGAGGCAGCAGTATACAGTGTAGTGTGTGGTAGTGTCTCCTGTATACCGGTCTCCAGCAGGTAGTGTCCTGTAGAGGTAGCAGTATACAGTGCAGTGTGTGGTAGTGTCTCCTGTATACCGGTCTCCAGCAGGTAGTGTCCTGTAGAGGCAGCAGTATACAGTGTAGTGTGTGGTAGTGTCCTGTATACCGGTCTCCAGCAGGTAGTGTCCTGTAGAGGTAGCAGTATACAGTGTAGTGTGTGGTAGTGTCTCCTGTATACCGGTCTCCAGCAGGTAGTGTCCTGTAGAGGCAGCAGTATACAGTGTAGTGTGTGGTAGTGTCTCCTGTATACCGGTCTCCAGCAGGTAGTGTCCTGTAGAGGTAGCAGTATACAGTGCAGTGTGTGGTAGTGTCTCCTGTATACCGGTCTCCAGCAGGTAGTGTCCTGTAGAGGCAGCAGTATACAGTACAGTGTGTGGTAGTGTCTCCTGTATACCGGTCTCCAGCAGGTAGTGTCCTGTAGAGGTAGCAGTATACAGTGCAGTGTGTGGTAGTGTCTCCTGTATACCGGTCTCCAGCAGGTAGTGTCCTGTAGAGGCAGCAGTATACAGTGCAGTGTGTGGTAGTGTCTCCTGTATACCGGTCTCCAGCAGGTAGTGTCCTGTAGAGGTAGCAGTATACAGTGCAGTGTGTGGTAGTGTCTCCTGTATACAGGTCTCCAGCAGGTAGTGTCCTGTAGAGGTAGCAGTATACAGTGCAGTGTGTGGTAGTGTCTCCTGTATACCGGTCTCCAGCAGGTAGTGTCCTGTAGAGGTAGCAGTATACAGTGTAGTGTGTGGTAGTGTCTCCTGTATACCGGTCTCCAGCAGGTAGTGTCCTGTAGAGGCAGCAGTATACAGTGTAGTGTGTGGTAGTGTCTCCTGTATACCGGTCTCCAGCAGGTAGTGTCCTGTAGAGGCAGCAGTATACAGTGTAGTGTGTGGTAGTGTCTCCTGTATACCGGTCTCCAGCAGGTAGTGTCCTGTAGAGGCAGCAGTATACAGTGTAGTGTGTGGTAGTGTCTCCTGTATACCGGTCTCCAGCAGGTAGTGTCCTGTAGAGGCAGCAGTATACAGTGTAGTGTGTGGTAGTGTCTCCTGTATACCGGTCTCCAGCAGGTAGTGTCCTGTAGAGGCAGCAGTATACAGTGCAGTGTGTGGTAGTGTCCTGTATACCGGTCTCCAGCAGGTAGTGTCCTGTAGAGGTAGCAGTATACAGTGCAGTGTGTGGTAGTGTCTCCTGTATACCGGTCTCCAGCAGGTAGTGTCCTGTAGAGGTAGCAGTATACAGTGTAGTGTGTGGTAGTGTCTCCTGTATACCGGTCTCCAGCAGGTAGTGTCCTGTAGAGGCAGCAGTATACAGTACAGTGTGTGGTAGTGTCTCCTGTATACCGGTCTCCAGCAGGTAGTGTCCTGTAGAGGTAGCAGTATACAGTGCAGTGTGTGGTAGTGTCTTCTGTATACCGGTCTCCAGCAGGTAGTGTCCTGTAGAGGTAGCAGTATACAGTGCAGTGTGTGGTAGTGTCTCCTGTATACCGGTCTCCAGCAGGTAGTGTCCTGTAGAGGTAGCAGTATACAGTGCAGTGTGTGGTAGTGTCCTGTATACCGGTCTCCAGCAGGTAGTGTCCTGTAGAGGCAGCAGTATACAGTGTAGTGTGTGGTAGTGTCTCCTGTATACCGGTCCCCAGCAGGTAGTGTCCTGTAGAGGCAGCAGTATACAGTGCAGTGTGTGGTAGTGTCTCCTGTATACCGGTCTCCAGCAGGTAGTGTCCTGTAGAGGTAGCAGTATACAGTGTAGTGTGTGGTAGTGTCTCCTGTATACCGGTCTCCAGCAGGTAGTGTCCTGTAGAGGCAGCAGTATACAGTGCAGTGTGTGGTAGTGTCTCCTGTATACCGGTCTCCAGCAGGTAGTGTCCTGTAGAGGCAGCAGTATACAGTGCAGTGTGTGGTAGTGTCTCCTGTATACCGGTCTCCAGCAGGTAGTGTCCTGTAGAGGTAGCAGTATACAGTGCAGTGTGTGGTAGTCTCTCCTGTATACCGGTCTCCAGCAGGTAGTGTCCTGTAGAGGTAGCAGTATACAGTGTAGTGTGTGGTAGTCTCCTGTATACCGGTCTCCAGCAGGTAGTGTCCTGTAGAGGCAGCAGTATACAGTGCAGTGTGTGGTAGTGTCTCCTGTATACCGGTCTCCAGCAGGTAGTGTCCTGTAGAGGTAGCAGTATACAGTGTAGTGTGGTGTAGTGTCTCCTGTATACCGGTCTCCAGCAGGTAGTGTCCTGTAGAGGCAGCAGTATACAGTGCAGTGTGTGGTAGTGTCTCCTGTATACCGGTCTCCAGCAGGTAGTGTCCTGTAGAGGTAGCAGTATACAGTGCAGTGTGTGGTAGTGTCTCCTGTATACCGGTCTCCAGCAGGTAGTGTCCTGTAGAGGTAGCAGTATACAGTGCAGTGTGTGGTAGTGTCTCCTGTATACCGGTCTCCAGCAGGTAGTGTCCTGTAGAGGTAGCAGTATACAGTGCAGTGTGTGGTAGTGTCTCCTGTATACCGGTCTCCAGCAGGTAGTGTCCTGTAGAGGCAGCAGTATACAGTGTAGTGTGTGGTAGTGTCTCCTGTATACCGGTCTCCAGCAGGTAGTGTCCTGTAGAGGCAGCAGTATACAGTGCAGTGTGTGGTAGTGTCTCCTGTATACCGGTCTCCAGCAGGTAGTGTCCTGTAGAGGTAGCAGTATACAGTGCAGTGTGTGGTAGTGTCTCCTGTATACCGGTCTCCAGCAGGTAGTGTCCTGTAGAGGCAGCAGTATACAGTACAGTGTGTGGTAGTGTCTCCTGTATACCGGTCTCCAGCAGGTAGTGTCCTGTAGAGGCAGCAGTATACAGTGTAGTGTGTGGTAGTGTCTCCTGTATACCGGTCTCCAGCAGGTAGTGTCCTGTAGAGGTAGCAGTATACAGTGTAGTGTGTGGTAGTCTCCTGTATACCGGTCTCCAGCAGGTAGTGTCCTGTAGAGGCAGCAGTATACAGTGTAGTGTGTGGTAGTGTCTCCTGTATACCGGTCTCCAGCAGGTAGTGTCCTGTAGAGGTAGCAGTATACAGTGCAGTGTGTGGTAGTGTCTCCTGTATACCGGTCTCCAGCAGGTAATGTCCTGTAGAGGTAGCAGTATACAGTGCAGTGTGTGGTAGTGTCTCCTGTATACCGGTCTCCAGCAGGTAATGTCCTGTAGAGGTAGCAGTATACAGTGCAGTGTGTGGTAGTGTCTCCTGTATACCGGTCTCCAGCAGGTAGTGTCCTGTAGAGGTAGCAGTATACAGTGCAGTGTGTGGTAGTGTCTCCTGTATACCGGTCTCCAGCAGGTAGTGTCCTGTAGAGGTAGCAGTATACAGTGTAGTGTGTGGTAGTGTCTCCTGTATACCGGTCTCCAGCAGGTAGTGTCCTGTAGAGGTAGCAGTATACAGTGCAGTGTGTGGTAGTGTCTCCTGTATACCGGTCTCCAGCAGGTAGTGTCCTGTAGAGGTAGCAGTATACAGGGCAGTGTGTGGTAGTGTCTCCTGTATACCGGTCTCCAGCAGGTAGTGTCCTGTAGAGGTAGCAGTATACAGTGCAGTGTGTGGTAGTCTCTCCTGTATACCGGTCTCCAGCAGGTAGTGTCCTGTAGAGGTAGCAGTATACAGTGCAGTGTGTGGTAGTGTCCTGTATACCGGTCTCCAGCAGGTAGTGTCCTGTAGAGGCAGCAGTATACAGTGCAGTGTGTGGTAGTGTCTCCTGTATACCGGTCTCCAGCAGGTAGTGTCCTGTAGAGGCAGCAGTATACAGTGTAGTGTGTGGTAGTGTCTCCTGTATACCGGTCTCCAGCAGGTAGTGTCCTGTAGAGGTAGCAGTATACAGTGCAGTGTGTGGTAGTGTCTCCTGTATACCGGTCTCCAGCAGGTAGTGTCCTGTAGAGGTAGCAGTATACAGTGTAGTGTGTGGTAGTGTCTCCTGTATACCGGTCTCCAGCAGGTAGTGTCCTGTAGAGGTAGCAGTATACAGTGCAGTGTGTGGTAGTGTCTCCTGTATACCGGTCTCCAGCAGGTAGTGTCCTGTAGAGGTAGCAGTATACAGTGCAGTGTGTGGTAGTGTCTCCTGTATACCGGTCTCCAGCAGGTAGTGTCCTGTAGAGGCAGCAGTATACAGTGCAGTGTGTGGTAGTGTCTCCTGTATACCGGTCTCCAGCAGGTAGTGTCCTGTGGAGGCAGCAGTATACAGTGTAGTGTGTGGTAGTGTCTCCTGTATACCGGTCTCCAGCAGGTAGTGTCCTGTAGAGGTAGCAGTATACAGTGTAGTGTGTGGTAGTGTCTCCAGCAGGTAGTGTCCTGTAGAGGTAGCAGTATACAGTGCAGTGTGTGGTAGTGTCTCCTGTATACCGGTCTCCAGCAGGTAGTGTCCTGTAGAGGCAGCAGTATACAGTGCAGTGTGTGGTAGTGTCTCCTGTATACCGGTCTCCAGCAGGTAGTGTCCTGTAGAGGTAGCAGTATACAGTGCAGTGTGTGGTAGTGTCTCCTGTATACCGGTCTCCAGCAGGTAGTGTCCTGTAGAGGCAGCAGTATACAGTGTAGTGTGTGGTAGTGTCTCCTGTATACCGGTCTCCAGCAGGTAGTGTCCTGTAGAGGCAGCAGTATACAGTGTAGTGTGTGGTAGTGTCTCCTGTATACCGGTCTCCAGCAGGTAGTGTCCTGTAGAGGCAGCAGTGTAGTGTGTGGTAGTGTCTCCTGTATACCGGTCTCCAGCAGGTAGTGTCCTGTAGAGGTAGCAGTATACAGTGCAGTGTGTGGTAGTGTCTCCTGTATACCGGTCTCCAGCAGGTAGTGTCCTGTAGAGGCAGCAGTATAGTGTGTGGTAGTGTCTCCTGTATACCGGTCTCCAGCAGGTAGTGTCCTGTAGAGGCAGCAGTATACAGTGTAGTGTGTGGTAGTGTCTCCTGTATACCGGTCTCCAGCAGGTAGTGTCCTGTAGAGGCAGCAGTATACAGTGTAGTGTGTGGTAGTGTCTCCTGTATACCGGTCTCCAGCAGGTAGTGTCCTGTAGAGGTAGCAGTATACAGTGCAGTGTGTGGTAGTGTCTCCTGTATACCGGTCTCCAGCAGGTAGTGTCCTGTAGAGGCAGCAGTATACAGTGTAGTGTGTGGTAGTGTCTCCTGTATACCGGTCTCCAGCAGGTAGTGTCCTGTAGAGGTAGCAGTATACAGTGCAGTGTGTGGTAGTGTCTCCTGTATACCGGTCTCCAGCAGGTAGTGTCCTGTAGAGGCAGCAGTATACAGTGTAGTGTGTGGTAGTGTCTCCTGTATACCGGTCTCCAGCAGGTAGTGTCCTGTAGAGGCAGCAGTATACAGTGCAGTGTGTGGTAGTGTCTCCTGTATACCGGTCTCCAGCAGGTAGTGTCCTGTAGAGGCAGCAGTATACAGTGCAGTGTGTGGTAGTCTCTCCTGTATACCGGTCTCCAGCAGGTAGTGTCCTGTAGAGGCAGCAGTATACAGTGTAGTGTGTGGTAGTCTCTCCTGTATACCGGTCTCCAGCAGGTAGTGTCCTGTAGAGGCAGCAGTATACAGTGTAGTGTGTGGTAGTCTCTCCTGTATACCGGTCTCCAGCAGGTAGTGTCCTGTAGAGGCAGCAGTATACAGTGTAGTGTGTGGTAGTGTCTCCTGTATACCGGTCTCCAGCAGGTAGTGTCCTGTAGAGGCAGCAGTATACAGTGTAGTGTGTGGTAGTGTCTCCTGTATACCGGTCTCCAGCAGGTAGTGTCCTGTAGAGGCAGCAGTATACAGTGCAGTGTGTGGTAGTGTCCTGTATACCGGTCTCCAGCAGGTAGTGTCCTGTAGAGGTAGCAGTATACAGTGCAGTGTGTGGTAGTCTCCTGTATACCGGTCTCCAGCAGGTAGTGTCCTGTAGAGGTAGCAGTATACAGTACAGTGTGTGGTAGTGTCTCCTGTATACCGGTCTCCAGCAGGTAGTGTCCTGTAGAGGCAGCAGTATACAGTGCAGTGTGTGGTAGTGTCTCCTGTATACCGGTCTCCAGCAGGTAGTGTCCTGTAGAGGCAGCAGTATACAGTGTAGTGTGTGGTAGTCTCCTGTATACCGGTCTCCAGCAGGTAGTGTCCTGTAGAGGCAGCAGTATACAGTGTAGTGTGTGGTAGTGTCTCCTGTATACCGGTCTCCAGCAGGTAGTGTCCTGTAGAGGCAGCAGTATACAGTGTAGTGTGTGGTAGTGTCTCCTGTATACCGGTCTCCAGCAGGTAGTGTCCTGTAGAGGCAGCAGTATACAGTGTAGTGTGTGGTAGTGTCTCCTGTATACCGGTCTCCAGCAGGTAGTGTCCTGTAGAGGTAGCAGTATACAGTGCAGTGTGTGGTAGTATCTCCTGTATACCGGTCTCCAGCAGGTAGTGTCCTGTAGAGGCAGCAGTATACAGTGCAGTGTGTGGTAGTGTCTCCTGTATACCGGTCTCCAGCAGGTAGTGTCCTGTAGAGGCAGCAGTATACAGTGTAGTGTGTGGTAGTGTCCTGTATACCGGTCTCCAGCAGGTAGTGTCCTGTAGAGGTAGCAGTATACAGTACAGTGTGTGGTAGTGTCTCCTGTATACCGGTCTCCAGCAGGTAGTGTCCTGTAGAGGTAGCAGTATACAGTGTAGTGTGTGGTAGTGTCTCCTGTATACCGGTCTCCAGCAGGTAGTGTCCTGTAGAGGCAGCAGTATACAGTGTAGTGTGTGGTAGTGTCCTGTATACCGGTCTCCAGCAGGGAGTGTCCTGTAGAGGCAGCAGTATACAGTGTAGTGTGTGGTAGTGTCTCCTGTATACCGGTCTCCAGCAGGTAGTGTCCTGTAGAGGCAGCAGTATACAGTGTAGTGTGTGGTAGTGTCTCCTGTATACCGGTCTCCAGCAGGTAGTGTCCTGTAGAGGTAGCAGTATACAGTGCAGTGTGTGGTAGTGTTTCCTGTATACCGGTCTCCAGCAGGTAGTGTCCTGTAGAGGTAGCAGTATACAGTGCAGTGTGTGGTAGTGTCTCCTGTATACCGGTCTCCAGCAGGTAGTGTCCTGTAGAGGTAGCAGTATACAGTGCAGTGTGTGGTAGTGTCTCCTGTATACCGGTCTCCAGCAGGTAGTGTCCTGTAGAGGCAGCAGTATACAGTGTAGTGTGTGGTAGTGTCTCCTGTATACCGGTCTCCAGCAGGTAGTGTCCTGTAGAGGCAGCAGTATACAGTGCAGTGTGTGGTAGTGTCTCCTGTATACCGGTCTCCAGCAGGTAGTGTCCTGTAGAGGTAGCAGTATACAGTGCAGTGTGTGGTAGTGTCTCCTGTATACCGGTCTCCAGCAGGTAGTGTCCTGTAGAGGCAGCAGTATACAGTGCAGTGTGTGGTAGTGTCTCCTGTATACCGGTCTCCAGCAGGTAGTGTCCTGTAGAGGTAGCAGTATACAGTGCAGTGTGTGGTAGTGTCTCCTGTATACCGGTCTCCAGCAGGTAGTGTCCTGTAGAGGCAGCAGTATACAGTGCAGTGTGTGGTAGTGTCTCCTGTATACCGGTCTCCAGCAGGTAGTGTTCTGTAGAGGCAGCAGTATACAGTGCAGTGTGTGGTAGTGTCTCCTGTATACCGGTCTCCAGCAGGTAGTGTCCTGTAGAGGCAGCAGTATACAGTGCAGTGTGTGGTAGTGTCTCCTGTATACCGGTCTCCAGCAGGTAGTGTCCTGTAGAGGCAGCAGTATACAGTGTAGTGTGTGGTAGTGTCTCCTGTATACAGGTCTCCAGCAGGTAGTGTCCTGTAGAGGTAGCAGTATACAGTGTAGTGTGTGGTAGTGTCTCCTGTATACCGGTCTCCAGCAGGTAGTGTCCTGTAGAGGCAGCAGTATACAGTGTAGTGTGTGGTAGTGTCTCCTGTATACCGGTCTCCAGCAGGTAGTGTCCTGTAGAGGTAGCAGTATACAGTGCAGTGTGTGGTAGTGTCTCCTGTATACCGGTCTCCAGCAGGTAGTGTCCTGTAGAGGCAGCAGTATACAGTGTAGTGTGTGGTAGTGTCTCCTGTATACCGGTCTCCAGCAGGTAGTGTCCTGTAGAGGTAGCAGTATACAGTGCAGTGTGTGGTAGTGTCTCCTGTATACCGGTCTCCAGCAGGTAGTGTCCTGTAGAGGCAGCAGTATACAGTGTAGTGTGTGGTAGTGTCTCCTGTATACCGGTCTCCAGCAGGTAGTGTCCTGTAGAGGCAGCAGTATACAGTGCAGTGTGTGGTAGTGTCTCCTGTATACCGGTCTCCAGCAGGTAGTGTCCTGTAGAGGCAGCAGTATACAGTGCAGTGTGTGGTAGTCTCTCCTGTATACCGGTCTCCAGCAGGTAGTGTCCTGTAGAGGCAGCAGTATACAGTGTAGTGTGTGGTAGTCTCTCCTGTATACCGGTCTCCAGCAGGTAGTGTCCTGTAGAGGCAGCAGTATACAGTGTAGTGTGTGGTAGTCTCTCCTGTATACCGGTCTCCAGCAGGTAGTGTCCTGTAGAGGCAGCAGTATACAGTGTAGTGTGTGGTAGTGTCTCCTGTATACCGGTCTCCAGCAGGTAGTGTCCTGTAGAGGCAGCAGTATACAGTGTAGTGTGTGGTAGTGTCTCCTGTATACCGGTCTCCAGCAGGTAGTGTCCTGTAGAGGCAGCAGTATACAGTGCAGTGTGTGGTAGTGTCCTGTATACCGGTCTCCAGCAGGTAGTGTCCTGTAGAGGTAGCAGTATACAGTGCAGTGTGTGGTAGTCTCCTGTATACCGGTCTCCAGCAGGTAGTGTCCTGTAGAGGTAGCAGTATACAGTACAGTGTGTGGTAGTGTCTCCTGTATACCGGTCTCCAGCAGGTAGTGTCCTGTAGAGGCAGCAGTATACAGTGCAGTGTGTGGTAGTGTCTCCTGTATACCGGTCTCCAGCAGGTAGTGTCCTGTAGAGGCAGCAGTATACAGTGTAGTGTGTGGTAGTCTCCTGTATACCGGTCTCCAGCAGGTAGTGTCCTGTAGAGGCAGCAGTATACAGTGTAGTGTGTGGTAGTGTCTCCTGTATACCGGTCTCCAGCAGGTAGTGTCCTGTAGAGGCAGCAGTATACAGTGTAGTGTGTGGTAGTGTCTCCTGTATACCGGTCTCCAGCAGGTAGTGTCCTGTAGAGGCAGCAGTATACAGTGTAGTGTGTGGTAGTGTCTCCTGTATACCGGTCTCCAGCAGGTAGTGTCCTGTAGAGGTAGCAGTATACAGTGCAGTGTGTGGTAGTATCTCCTGTATACCGGTCTCCAGCAGGTAGTGTCCTGTAGAGGCAGCAGTATACAGTGCAGTGTGTGGTAGTGTCTCCTGTATACCGGTCTCCAGCAGGTAGTGTCCTGTAGAGGCAGCAGTATACAGTGTAGTGTGTGGTAGTGTCCTGTATACCGGTCTCCAGCAGGTAGTGTCCTGTAGAGGTAGCAGTATACAGTACAGTGTGTGGTAGTGTCTCCTGTATACCGGTCTCCAGCAGGTAGTGTCCTGTAGAGGTAGCAGTATACAGTGTAGTGTGTGGTAGTGTCTCCTGTATACCGGTCTCCAGCAGGTAGTGTCCTGTAGAGGCAGCAGTATACAGTGTAGTGTGTGGTAGTGTCCTGTATACCGGTCTCCAGCAGGGAGTGTCCTGTAGAGGCAGCAGTATACAGTGTAGTGTGTGGTAGTGTCTCCTGTATACCGGTCTCCAGCAGGTAGTGTCCTGTAGAGGCAGCAGTATACAGTGTAGTGTGTGGTAGTGTCTCCTGTATACCGGTCTCCAGCAGGTAGTGTCCTGTAGAGGTAGCAGTATACAGTGCAGTGTGTGGTAGTGTTTCCTGTATACCGGTCTCCAGCAGGTAGTGTCCTGTAGAGGTAGCAGTATACAGTGCAGTGTGTGGTAGTGTCTCCTGTATACCGGTCTCCAGCAGGTAGTGTCCTGTAGAGGTAGCAGTATACAGTGCAGTGTGTGGTAGTGTCTCCTGTATACCGGTCTCCAGCAGGTAGTGTCCTGTAGAGGCAGCAGTATACAGTGTAGTGTGTGGTAGTGTCTCCTGTATACCGGTCTCCAGCAGGTAGTGTCCTGTAGAGGCAGCAGTATACAGTGCAGTGTGTGGTAGTGTCTCCTGTATACCGGTCTCCAGCAGGTAGTGTCCTGTAGAGGTAGCAGTATACAGTGCAGTGTGTGGTAGTGTCTCCTGTATACCGGTCTCCAGCAGGTAGTGTCCTGTAGAGGCAGCAGTATACAGTGCAGTGTGTGGTAGTGTCTCCTGTATACCGGTCTCCAGCAGGTAGTGTCCTGTAGAGGTAGCAGTATACAGTGCAGTGTGTGGTAGTGTCTCCTGTATACCGGTCTCCAGCAGGTAGTGTCCTGTAGAGGCAGCAGTATACAGTGCAGTGTGTGGTAGTGTCTCCTGTATACCGGTCTCCAGCAGGTAGTGTTCTGTAGAGGCAGCAGTATACAGTGCAGTGTGTGGTAGTGTCTCCTGTATACCGGTCTCCAGCAGGTAGTGTCCTGTAGAGGCAGCAGTATACAGTGCAGTGTGTGGTAGTGTCTCCTGTATACCGGTCTCCAGCAGGTAGTGTCCTGTAGAGGCAGCAGTATACAGTGTAGTGTGTGGTAGTGTCTCCTGTATACAGGTCTCCAGCAGGTAGTGTCCTGTAGAGGTAGCAGTATACAGTGTAGTGTGTGGTAGTGTCTCCTGTATACCGGTCTCCAGCAGGTAGTGTCCTGTAGAGGCAGCAGTATACAGTGTAGTGTGTGGTAGTGTCTCCTGTATACCGGTCTCCAGCAGGTAGTGTCCTGTAGAGGTAGCAGTATACAGTGTAGTGTGTGCTAGTGTCTCCTGTATACCGGTCTCCAGCAGGTAGTGTCCTGTAGAGGCAGCAGTATACAGTGTAGTGTGTGGTAGT